>NW_006263502.1:1036378-1045907 GCF_000469605.1 Apis dorsata
CGCATTATTAAAAATGATAAATATCTGAATCGTAAACTGCAATAACTTCACAGTTTCGTAAAAGTTTGCACAGTAAATTTTGTCGTGCAGTGTACAGTGTTCAACATTCATGCATACACTAACAAGTCTACATTTGACATTAGGAAAAAACTAAATTTATTATTAGTAAAAAAAGAAAAAGAGAAACAAACAAACAATATTACCGTTTACATATTACGAACGATATCACTTTTCATAGGAAACAATCATTTTTACGCTTATTTCACAATATTTAAAAAAAAAAACGACATAATATTACGGATAAATAACGAAGATAGTAACAAATTTAGTTTTCCTAAAATTAATCTTAACGTCGTATTCACTTTTCCATTTCTTTCTTAAACCTTACATAACGAAAGAAAAATGTACTTTACACATATGAGATTAATCCACGACTTCCAATCGTCGTTGATGAACGATCAACAATCTTTAGTACATTTCTCCAGAAACTGATGAAAGATAGTGGTAAAGTTAACAATTGTGACACAATCGCAAAAATAATAATAATAACAGACTTGGCAATGCACACATGTGACTACACCAATAAAATATTCGCAAGTTTTTTTTTTTTTAACCAAATAGAACGATACGCAGAGAAAAAGTGTGAAAATTCTTTGACTCATCTTAGCAAAAATTTAAGCTGCAATTCATTCACGTTACAAAGAAGAATGCAATATAGGAACTATCATGAAACGGATTGTACTGTTGTTGTTGTAATGTCCCTTTATTTCACGAACGATCTATAATTGATAAATCAAAAACAAGTGAAACGTGGCAAGCAATCATTCGAAAATCAAATACAAACGATATTTTTAACTTGATATCTTTCCTTTTTTTTTTGATCGAATTCTTTTTCGACCAGAATCAAACGAAATTGTAGAAAAAAAAAAAAAAAAAAAAAAAAAAAAGAAAAAATAAAAGAAAGAAATAAACAGGAAACCAGATTCGTGCAACTATTCCAACCTCTATGGAAAGTAAACGCGAAATATCTGGCGAATTTCTCATCACGACACACCGAAGACATTAATTCTCAATAAAAAGAAAAAATGCACAATACGAACACGCACCCGTTATCGAACTATAACATAGTAGTACCGTCCCCACATACGGCACTACCGACGTAAAAACATATTGTTACAATTAATAATGTACAAATAGTCTATCTGTAGTCTATCCAGTATACGAACGTATCTGCGGCTGCTAAACCTGTGTATAAGTTGGCGAGATTCAGTCTTCACATATAAAGGAGAATATGTACTCTTCTTCTTCTTTTTTTTTTTTTTTTAACATTACAATATGCACATTTATGTTTATAATAATAAAAATGTTTATGTACGCGATATCACAGCGTTCAGCATTAATCGTTAAAAAGGTACTCTCGTGTTCCCGAGACTATGTTAGTGTCATTAACGATTTTCTCAGCACGTAAAACTCGACGTCATTTTATTCGTCGATCTTTACAACACGAAAAACTGTGCCGATTTTATCGTTTCATTGACTCTTTTCCTTTTCTTTTTTTTTTTTTTTTTCTTCGAGTGAAACGAACAACAGATTATAAATATAAGGTTACAAGTTCGATCGATCAACTAACATGACCTGAACGAGTGTGCTTAATGCAAGCGCAAAGATTTCACGAGAATATATTTTTCGAACCTTTTCTTCAATTAAACAGACGGAAGGCGTGTCATAGAGATATCTTGAAAACTACCTCCCTCATCTCATTCGTTCAACGTTTACCATCACTGTTGAAAACTGATATAAAAAAATATATGTACGGTTTACTTAGAAATATTATCGACCAAATATATTCGAGTTCATCGATATTGCAAAGTTTAGTGTTGAACACTAGTTTCGTTTCCGCTTTTTCATTTTGTAACAACAAGAGAATAAGATTTCGTTTTTTTCTCTCCGGGAAATCTTTCGTTATCAACTAGAGATGACTGATCTCGTTAAGAGTTACATTAAAAGTGTACAGCTGAAATGGATGTTCCCTAACAACACGACAAAACGGAGTATAATACAAAAAAAGAACAAAAAAAAAAAAATGAATATCGACTAGTAGGGAGAAAGTAGACTTCAGAGATACGATTTTGCACCGTAGAAATGAAGTATACCGCATATTCTACTATACGAAAAATACGCATCCATGTTTTTAACAGTTCTCGTTAAACGTAGTACGATTACAAATGAACATAAGATTTATAATTGTTCATTAACGCAAATAAAAAAAAAAGAGAAGTAAAAAGAACAAAAAAGAACCCATAGCTGAAAAATACTGAAATTTCATAGATTCCTTTGTTAGCAACAAACACGTAAGTATTTAGAAGACTATATCTTAATAAAATAGACAAACATACAAAAAAAAGAGATAAATAGTTTGACAATATATGAGAAAGAGAGAAACGAAGAACCCTTGTGTCTACATCTTCATATACGCTTAGAAGATGAATTTATCAGACTACATAATGAAATAAAAAACTTGGATATTGATGAATAGAAGAACGCTCTGAAGTAATACACGTTTTCATATTCCAATTTCTTCTCCCTATTCTCTACCCTGACAATATACGAATTCGCACGGCAAACGCAAACAAAAAAAAAAAAAGGAATACTGATCTTTCGCTTTTTCGCAACAACTTTTGTTTTTCTTTCCTTAAAGTAGACAGCTCTCGCAGTACACGTCATTTAGGATCATATGATTTGTATACCACGTATAAAACTGATAAGATACGTTCCTTATTTTAATCATGATGCACGATAGGTAGATCTATAAATATGCTACATCTTACATATCACAGAACTACGCGTACACCCACTATCAATTTTCAAAATGCAAGTTGCACTTCGTTAGAACATTTATTTTATTTAGGAAAAAACTTAAAAGCATGATGTCTGTTATGTGTTCTGTTAAATGAAATGTAAAATATTAACCCTTTGCTGTCCAACGTTCAATATTTGCTCTGCGTTCTTCTTTTTAAACTTTTTAAACTTCCTTTAAACTTTTTCAACTATAACAAGTTTCTAAGAAAATTCTATGACCATACGTTTAGAGATTTGGTTTTAGAAAAGATATGCATATTCGACGGTCATTAATTTTCATTTCACTTTAGTATATGGGAACAAATGTAGCACAGCTTAAAGGGTTATAATTCTGAGGCTATCTGAAATATTTAGAAGAAACTTTAATTTATCTGTCAAATTTTTATGACAGCAATATATGTATCTATCTATAAGCCTCAATTATTGATAAATGCTTGAAAGATGCATTACTTGCAATGGATGGAATTGAAAGATGTAGAATTGCACTACAATAGTCTGCTATTTGCCAAAATATAGTAGACTACGTACTAAGAAAAATTCAGAAGAAGTAGATAATTAGTGTACTAAAGAAAAATTACTGATCAACAACGATGAAAAGACATAGATTAAACGAAGTTTCAAAAATCAATAAGATGATTTAATAGAGGGCGTACGCAATGTATGAGTATTCAGAAGTGTCCAATACTCGTAGCATACGCTTCCTATTATTTATATCACTATTCATTCTGACAACGCAACATGTTGCAGTCAGATCAACGCAGTAGGAGCGTATAAGCATTCACAATGTTGAAAAGGACAAAGACAACAATATACCGCGAATGCCTAACTTCTGTTCGCGACCCCACCATATATTTTGAAATATCCAATCTATCGGCTCAGCAAAAGAAGAATATAAAGACTACCATGTGGAAACCTAGAAACGAATCGATAGAGCTTTTTCCTCTCTTATCGAGCAAAATCCGCTTGAAATGCGTGTGACGCGGTTTCGTGAATCAACCGGAAATGTTATTGTGCACACGTACTGCTTCACAACATTTTCTACTGTGCGTAATTAAGTAACGAACTGTGAGACCGTTTCACGAAAGCGTTACGTATAATTATCACAATAATGTCGTTCGCAAACGAGTCCTTGCTCGAGTGTATATTCGAGTCTTGCATTCTTCTCTGTTGGCTCTTTTCTTTGCTGTTCGTTTATTCGAGTAGTGACGTGTACAGTGTAATCTGGAGGCCCGCAAAAAATCGCTATGCGCTGTCGATAAACGGTTTTCGTGCCCGATTCGCGGCATGAATTCATTATTCATTATTTTTCGTATCATTTATCACGTGAAATTTCCTTGGAAGCCACTTCGGAATGGCCATAACGATATATACAACACATGGATCAATACCATAAGTTAAAAACTCTTTCATCACGCGTTCAATACGTTCACGGCAGCGCAATATTTTTTTTCTTAAACGTTTCAATAGAAAAATGCCTTTCGGATAGTCTGAATCGTTCCCTAAAAAATAGCAAGAATTTCGATGAGCGCGAACTAAAAAACAGGTACAACTAAATTTTATTCGATTTGCGGCCAGCCTGCGCGTGCACCTATATACATTGTACACGGTCGCGCAAGGACAAGACCACTCAGTGGCCAATTGCATAAACATCAAACAACAATGTTTCTCTTACTTTTTTTATCTTCGTATAATCATTCGTTGGTTTAACAACAAATTACTTTCGATATATATTATAAAAATAAGGTATCAAACTTTGCGCCGAGGTACACAGCCATTGTGACTACATGCTTAATTTAAGTTTTCCTTTCTCTTCCCCATTAGCCGGTTTTATGCTTTGAATTTATTCCAAAGATACCGGCCCAGGATAGTTTCGAAGTACTCACTTTTGTACGCTATATAATTATGCTGGATTTATCCTCCATCAAAGTTCTTTAATTTTGATGAGATATACCTTTCCCCTATTATCAAAGAGACACAACACCCAGTCTCGTTACAAAACAGAGGACACGATATTTTTTTTTATATTCGTCGTGCGCTTTGTAAAAACGGGTGTACGGCTTAATTTTTATGCAAAAGGCCTTACATTTTGAAGAGCGTTGCCTGTACATACGTATATATATATATGCAAAATATAAATAAATTATCAAATATGAAAACGTTAACCCACCCCCCTTCTATACGTTTCGTGCATTTCGGGAAAGCATTAAATGACGTTTACATAGTTTTATCTCAAGAAGATTAATTACTTTTTAGGATATGACCACTTAGTTACAAGTCTACAATTGTTGGTCATATTCTACATCCAGTAATGATTATATCAATATATCATTGCTAAATAATTACTACTACTACTTCAAAAAACTTGACTGGAATGTGCCTACATTATTAATAAGTAATAATTAATTTTTTTATTTTTTTTTTCTCTCGAATGTTTGAAAACGTTCCAATTTAAATATTTATAACTATAATAAAACCAACAAATTATCGATTGTTTTGTCTCTGCTTTGTCTCTGCTTTCGAATAAACACAAATAATTTTGCTTCGTCGAATGCATTGAATCGGCATCATTCCAGAAAAAATAATAAATGACAATGAAAAGAGGAAACATTATGTTACTTATATATTCAAAAGAGACCCAATTGTCTACACAAACCGTAAATATATAATGGGCCTGATATAAAGAGGAAAAATTGATTTTCTTACTTAGCCTGCACTCTTACCGATTTATACCTTGAAAAGCGTCACTGCTGCACTGGTGTAGGCGGATAAGGATAACTATACGGTGGCACAGCTTGGAACTGACTATATCCCATCGATTGATACGCGCAAGCACCAGTATTTGGTGGTGGACGATTCGTCTGGAAAAACTTGTTGTTAACGAGGCTTTGCATGGAGGAATCAGCTGTGTGTCCGCCAGCAGATGGCATCATGAATGGAGGCGGCATAGAATATACGCTTTGTCCTCCAGGTGTCTGATTGGTGTTGTAAGCACTCTGACGATTGTGATAACGATTTCCTTGGAAACCTCCTGTTCTTCCATGATATCTAGGAATATTTGCATTTTGATAACTAGCTGAATAGCTATTGGTAGTTTGACAGCCATTGGTATAAGTATTCGGTTGCCGTTGATGTTGTTGTTGTTGTTGCTGCTGCTGCTGCTGCTGTTGTTGATGTTGTTGGTGTTGATGCTGTTGCTGTTGCGGTTGTTGATGTTGTTGCGGCTGATAATTGGATTGGAAACTATTCTGTCGACTGGCCTGATATCCATTTTGCTGGCGTACAACAGTCCTTTCTTGACTGCTACCATTACTGTGTTGAGTACTCTGAACGTGCTGATTTTGCCAATTATTCGAAATCGGGCTACTATTATTTCTTGGGCTCCCAGTGGAACTATTATCTTTATTAGAACGAGAATGACTCCAACGTTGGCGACCCTTTCCGTATGCAGGTTTTATCGAATTTGCTAAATCGGCCAGTTGTGGATTTATTGCTTGACCAGCTTCTTCCAAAACAGAAATTAGTTCTTTTGCTTGTCTAGCATTATTAGGCGTAAAATAAGCATAAGCAGTACCCGCGCTTTGGCAACGTCCAGTTCTTCCTATTCTATGAATATAATCCTCAGAACTGTTCGGATAATCGAAGTTAATTACATACTTCACATCTTCTACGTCCAGGCCACGAGCAGCAACATCGGTAGCAACAAGAATCATTGTTTTTCCATTTCTAAACTCAGATAACACGTAATCTCTCTCAGGCTGGGATTTGTCACCGTGAATAGAGATAGCAGGCCAACCTTCTCGTTTAATAGCTTTGGTAATATCGTCCACTTTCTTTTTCGTTTCAACGAAAATTATCATCTTGCTTCCTCGATCTTTGCCGATCTCTCTCAAAAGATTTGAAAGTTTCATTTCTTTTTCATGCTCTTGACAAATTTCTACGATTTGACGAATATTGTGATTAGCGGCCAATGTCAAAGAACCGATGTTAATTTGAATATAATCTGAGAGGAAATCTTCAGCCAAAGCTTGTACTTCTTTCGGCCATGTTGCAGACCACATCAATACCTGCCTATCAGGTCTAATTTGCTCTATGATTTTTCGGATTTGAGGCTCGAATCCCATATCTAACATTCTGTCCGCCTCATCTAAGACTAGGTATGTACATCTGCGTAAATTTGTAGTTCCTTTCTCGAGAAAATCGATTAATCTACCAGGAGTTGCAATACATATTTCAACACCGCGTTCTAAATCACGAGCTTGAGGCCCTTTTGGGGAACCACCAAAGATGCAAGTATTACGAATACAGGAGGAAGAACCAAAATCTCTAGCAACAGATTGAATTTGTTGGGCTAATTCTCTTGTTGGAGCGAGTATCAAAACGATGGGACCATCTCCTCGGCTCAAACGTGGTTGATGATTAATGTGTACAGTTGCTGGTAATATATACTGAAAAATATCAATAACAAAATTCTTAAATTTAATCATCTAAAAATATTTATTTGATAAATTATCAATAATTTAGACAATATATATTTTCAAAAAATATATATGTAAAAAAAATATTGAAATCTGATTTCTTTTATATTTAATCAATATAATGATCAATTATATCATTAACATATTTCATTGACATGATTTAATAATAAAGAATTAAAATTAATCAAATCTTTAATATTAAAATCTTAATTTCTTCTGAATTATTATAAATATTTTAAATTTTATTTTTTTTTATATTTAATAAACGATGCAATCAAAAATTAAAAAAATAAAAAGTATATTACTATTTATGAAATATATATGAAAAAATATATAAAAATACATACAGCTAAAGTTTTTCCAGATCCTGTTTGAGCAATTCCAACCAAATCACGACCACTGAGTGCTATTGGCCAACCCTGTGCTTGGATTGCTGTTGGTTCAGCAAAACCCTGCTTTCTTATCTCTTCCATTACATAATCTGGGAAGTTACTTTCTTCAAATGCTTGAATTGGAGAAGGAGTATTGTTTCCTTTCACAGTGATTTCTTTGCCAATGTGATATTTATTAACTTCATCACTGGATCGTTTTAAAATATTGATATGTGGAATATATAAATTTTTTGTGATCACTGGTAACTTAGAGAGATCCCAGCTAGGTTTTTTCAGTGAATCTCCAGGAGTTCTTCTTTGGACTTGCTTCTTAATTGACTTCTCTTTGTTTGTCTGTTGTTGTCTATTCCAATATGTTCCCCCTCCATTACGATTGGTAGAATCTCTACTTCCCCTGGGTCTGTAACTAATTCTCATAAAATGATACTCATTCTTTAATGTTTAAAATTTAATATTAAATTTAAATCATTAATATAGAATATTAAATGATATTAAATTATTATATTATTATAATGATAATATAATTATTATATATTATTTATATTTGAAGTATATTGTATATTAATAAAAAATGATTTTTAATATATCATATTATATAATATCACATGAAAAAAGATAATTTAAGAAATCATTAATAATAATGATTATTATAAAAATATTAAATAACAAAGATTTAAAAAAAATTTTTTTATATGTACTTTCATCTTATGGTTGTCAGTAGCTTTCCATTAGATAATGACACCGCCATTTTACTTTTTTTTATGACTCATTTGATCTTATTCAATAGTATACATTTTTGTTAGAAGTAAATTTTTTTTATCATTTTAGAACAGTAATCTTCTATAAATTGTGATTTCATTAATTCAACATAAAATAATAATTCAATAAAAATGACGAATAAGAGAATTCATGAACAAAATGGTGGAGATCACGATATTAAAAAAAAAAAACTTCTCCAGTTTTAACATTTCATAACGTATGGTACTGACATATGTAATATTTAAAAGTTATAATTTAAATTAAAATATTCTACCTGGTATGATTGGAATAACTATTGTTATACATCTCGGCAAAAGTTCGGAAGAATCTGCTGACACACTACCAGTTCCGTAGGAACGATCTTCGATTTTTCGGAAAGTATGTCAGTTGTACCAGTTACACCTATGATCAAAAATAATTATATAAGAAATTTAATAAAATGAATATATAAATGAATATATTAATTCTATAATAATCTTATATCAAATGACAAAAAATTTGTATAAAAAAAGATAATATATTCGGATAGACTTACCCTGCAAGACCCGGCGAGCAGAGCAGTAATGGCTGACAGGCACTGGGAAGACGGAAACGAGCAACTGGGCAATGCTTCCGCTCCTAACTAGTAGGTTACACACACACATAAAAAGGAAGATCGTTCATTGGTTCGTTCTTATGTAGAATCGGATGCTGACACGTCGTCCAATCGTAACACGATAGGATAAATCAATAAGTTCAAGTGTTATATATTTATCATAGATAAAGGCAAATTTTCATGAAAAGAAAAAAGAACAAATTAAAATAGAAAGGTATGGAAACGATTATATTTTTATTATATTTAAATTATATAAAATTTTTTTTTTCAGGACATTGTGAGTTAAAAAAACTATAATCAACAAACAATATGTATAAATATATAGTAATATATTATATTAATATATATTATATTTATATAATGTAATATATATAAAATGATTATTGATATTATTTAAAATATATTTAAAATAAATTATAATTTTTAGAAATTATATTTAAAATAATATT
>NW_006263502.1:1046255-1047807 GCF_000469605.1 Apis dorsata
ATTTAAGATAAAAATTTTTTATTAAAGAAAATTTTCTTATTATTTATATATATGTGTGTGTGTGTGTGTATATATGTATGTATATAAAAAATATATATATATATAAAATTAATCATTACTACGTATTTTTTATACTTATATATATATATGTATAGAATAGAATCTCCATTATAAGTTACAAGTAATATGAATAGTGGGGATAATATATCCGAACAAGTTAAACGTCTGTTTTCGGAACGAAGACAATCTTAATAGAAAGGTTATCAAACATATTTCTTTTTAGATGAAAATAAAAAAAGAAAAGTTAATATTTATAAAATTATATTTTATAAAAAATTTGTTATTCAATTCTTTTATTCATATTTATTTTGTATTTCATAAAATTCAAGTAAATATAAATAATTATATTTGAGAAATAAATGCAATTAAAATTTAAATTTTTTTATAAAACCTTTCAACTTTAGAATACATTATATATTTAAACTTAGCACAAAAAACGTAAGTTTTTATTTTGATAATTTATTTTCATGTTAGAAAAACATAAAAATCCTTTGAACAGGATTCTTTTGTTTATTATGTTATATTATCAACATAGATTATAATCCTATAATATGCAATCAATAAATTGAATCGTGAAGTAATGAAAATATTGAAAATATTGTTTTCTTAATAATATTTTTGCTATTATATTTATATTATATTTATATTATCATAAATTTCTTACATAATATAATATAATATGTACCTATTTATAGATATGTATCAATAATTTATAAAAAAAAATTTTTAATAATTTAAATATCAACGATGAATTAATAATTGATTGAATTAATACACAATTCAAAAACAAAGAATTATTTAAAATTATTTAAAATTATTCTGTCTTGAGTAATGATACTATTGGAATTAAATCTAGTGTTGATAAATTGAAATATTTTAATTTTAATATACCAATGATTATAATTTCCAATAACAAAACTTGATATTTTCAATAAATATTTTTTTAAAATTAAATATAAATGAAATTATATTCTAATTTTTGAATACATTTATATATATAGAATATTTTTTATCATAATATAATTTGTCATCTTGTCACAATTTACAAAATACATTTCTATGTTACATTTTTCTTGTGTACAAATTTTTTCGTCAAAATTTCTATTAAAACAATTTATTAAAATTTTATTTCTCATTATGTATTTCAGTTTAAATTTTTTCATCTGAAAGGAATCTAATTTTTATTAATTTGAATTCGTAATTTTCGAAAAAATTCCCATACATTGAAATATTCTTTTATTCTGGAATCTTTCATATAATTTCATATTATTATATTCAATACAATATTAGAAAATTAAAGAAATCAATACAATATTAGAAGTTATTTAGAATAAGATATAAAATGTAATAAACAAATTTAATTTATTACTTATAAATAACAAATATAAAGTAATCGTATATTAATTGTATAAATAATTATTTTAATTGGAAATAATAATTGAAAGAATATATATATATATATACAATAGTTATTGACGAATATATATATATA
>NW_006263502.1:1048059-1062158 GCF_000469605.1 Apis dorsata
TAACAAATGAATGAAAGATGAATAATATATAATAATAATAAATGAATAAAAGATTAATAGTAAATGAACAAGAATTCATATTATTATATTCAACGATTAAATAATAAATACATAAGTAATAAAATATGATTTTTATGAATATTTATTCACGTAATACGTAGTAATGTTTTCGATTTGAGAAAATGGATTTAGAAAAAAATCTTTATATGATTAAATATACAAAAATAGTTATAAGAGAAAATGATTAAATCAATAATAGATTTTTTATTTATAACATGCAATTAGTTATCTGCAGGATTTTTCATGCAGAGTCCGTGATCCTTATCAATTTTATCGATTGCTATATTTCAATTTGAGGAGTGTAAATGCAAGCAAATAATCTGCATGATGAAATTGGTATGCCCCATTGAAGATACGCATTCCATAATTCCAATAACCCACGTAATCATCGATTATTCGAATTTCCTGATGGCATATAATTAGTCAGCTGTCTATGTAAGTTTCTACTCCGGATATATCTTACAAGTTACTATCAATTTTGATCACTGAATAATTGAAAGAAATCATTTGTGTTGTAATTGTTTTAATTGAGCTTTTTAAAAATTGAATTAATTAAAAATATAGGATCTAAAGAACATTAATTTTGGGATTAACATTTATATATTAATATATTAATATTAATCATGATTTTATATTTTGTTAATACTTTCATGGTTTTACATTTTTGAAATCTTTTATTAATATTTTTAATAATAACATCATATACTTAATAATTAATGTAAATTAATAGAATATAAATTAGTTTTCTAATTAATATTTAATTCTTTAAATAAAAAATTTCTCAGTAACAGTTTTCAATAAGTATTTTCAATAAGAATTTTGATTTCTTTAAATTCTTAGAATTATAATTTATTTATTTAAATATATTTATTTATTTATATTAATTGATTATTTGATAATAAATCTATATTATAAATACCATAAGATAAGATACGAATAAAATACGTATATGGATTTTCCCAAGAATGGGTCATTTAGAAAAATATTTACTATTGGAATTAAATTTATTATTTTTTTCAATATTGGCGAATCATTTTTTTCGAGAAATAAATCCTTAAAATGTGGACTCATGTTATCGTAAATTTTGCTATACTGTCAATTGAACAAACAAGATATCATCATTCAATAAAAGATATAACTATCCATGAATGAATAGTTTTCTTGGAGAATCTATTTTTGGAATTTTGGTTGATAGTACACGTTAATAATGACATATTAAAAACGAAAAGATTATCAATTAACTTTTATTGCATGATATTTTTATTCGAAAAGAAAAGAATATGTATTTTTTCTGAATGTTTGGTATTCATAAATGAAATAATATTATGGGTTTTGCAAGAATTTTTTATAGAAAATATAAAAATAATATTACTAAAATATCGGGATAAAAAAATAATAATAAATATTTAATATTCTTATTATTACATTGTTTATTTACAAAAAAAATAGTAAAACAAAAAGATAAATATTATTATATTATTCTTTTTTATTTTTAGAAATTATATAGAAAATATAATCATAATGGCATGATTTACTTTCTGCATAAAAGTTATTATATATAAAGTTATATTTTTAATTTTTAAAATATATCTATATAATTATAAATATAACTATTTATAATTATATTTTAATTTAATTTTTATAATTAACTCAGTTTTTCATAAAATGCAAGATATCAACTTTTATTTTTATTTAATTACTTTTAGATTACTTTTAAATGTCTCCATTTTGAATAGAACAATTATTTTTATATTTATTTATATTAAAATATTTAATTTTTTTCCTTTGACTTATTATCAATTTCCTTTCTTCAATTTTTTTTAACATTATATCAATTATTTATATCAAAATATCAATTCAAATTTGCATTCGTATTTTTTTTCCAATAATTTGTCATTTTCAGAAAAAATCAAATAAATCACTAATTTCAAAATTATACTCTCCATTTATTATTTCCATCAAAACAAAATATTCTTAAGTTATGAAGAAATTTAGGAAATCCCAGGAGATAAATTTAATTCGAATTTCCTGATTATTGATAATCATTATTTAGATCAACACATATCTCTGGAATGAAACCTGATGACTTCACTTTCGTACAATGAACTATCAATTTTATGAAACTATATTTATAAGTATATGTACTACACGTAGGCGAATATAGCATGAGAAGACGGCAGAGACGAACCTAGTAAATACAACGGAATACAACGAAGGCCGATTCAATCAGTCGTGTCGTAGCTGCTGATCGATTCACACGTGTCGTATCACGATTCTTTTCGCCGACAAGGACGAGATCTCTATAATTTTATCAAACGACACAACATTTTATTCTCTCGAATATTTTATTCAATTACGTTATATATATTAATAATACTGATGAAATTGTGAAAAGAATCCATATTGACGATTTGATTGTATGTAAATCGGCGAAGACAAGTTGAAGACAACAATCGAATATCAGTTGAAAAAGAAAAGGACGTGACATTTAAAAGGAGCAAACGGATTTAGAAAACATTTGGAAAGGTATGTAAGAGGAAAAAGATTTTATTTCGAAGAAAAATATTTTAAAAAAGAATTTTTTTGAAAAAAATTTCGAAGAAAACATGAAATTATAAAGAGTTTGAAACTTGAGATTTGTAAAGAAATCATTAATATTAGATATTTTTTCAAAGTTTTAAATCTGGATCGATTTTCTAATTAGTTTCAAAACAGAAGCTAAATTGATTAATTTTATTAATTAATTAAGTGATTAATTCTTTTATATATATTTTATATTTTAGATATATTATATTTTATTATATTTTAGATATATTTATTATCGATATATTAATTAATTTAATTTCATTTCAATGCTAAAATTAAGACCTTTTTATTTCCATTTTTTTTTTCAAATAATTTCTTCATTAAAATTGCAAAAGTTTTTAGCTATTTACTTGATATTTTATCTGAATTTAATATTATATTAAAAAATCATACAAATATTTCGACTATTCATAATCAAATTATAAATATCTTTATCATAAATATTGTTAGTATCATAATTGATGAACTATTGACGTCAAAATAAACTTTTATTATATTAGTATTATTATAATGATATTCGTTCATCAAATTTAAGAAACGAAATTTTATATGCATAAAAATCTAAAATAAAATTATGTAACCTAAGCTATAGTTCTTTGATAATTCTTCATAGAATTCTTTATTATATCTTGCTTTTCTTTAAGATCAAATATAATTTCATTCTTCTTATATTTATAAACAAATTTAAAAATCTGATATAATATAAAATATGTAAAAATGATATTTACAAATTCATTTTCTTTTCAAATTTCCAAGGAAATTTGCACATTCATAATATATAAAAATTGTTTTTAAACACGAATAAGTAGTCTGATATTTTTTTGTTCAACCATATTTTTTTACTTAAAAAATTTTTATTTAAAGATCAATTCATAAAATTTCTTTCTTTTTTATAATCTTTAAATAAGGATCATTACAATTAATTAGATTAATTAAAAATTTGCGCCAATTCGTGTAATTATTTGCGAAATCTCATCATCAAGAAATATGACAACAGCTTAGTAAACAATAATGACAATCGTAAGTCGTTTCGAATGATGTTTTGAATCCATATTCAAGCAAATTCCAAGAAGTTTCAGTTTAATTTATAAAATTTTAATATTTATAGAATCACTTTTACAAAGTTAAGCATAGTTTTCTGTGATGATTTAACTGATGACAAATTCATTTGAAACATAAACTCATTCAAGGGCACTAAACTCGTAATAAAGATATAAGTCAGAGTAATTTAATTGTTTATTATTAAACAATAACGATTATTCTCAGAATTATTTAATGCCGTCGAATAATAATAGTCAATTGATGGTACAATAGAATAAAAAGTTCTCAACATATTATCTTTTTTTTTATTAAAATTTTCTGTAAATCAAATATTTGATAATTTGATATTTTCAATTTTCAGCAATTTTTATTTGAATATTTTTAAATTATTTTTTTAACTCATAAATATTTATTTTATTTTTTTAAACATTTAATTACTTTAGAATTATAAAATTATAGATCATTAAAAATGTTAAAGATAATGATAATTTTTACATATAACTTTGCATAAACTTATGATATACTAGAAGATATGATATATACTATGTAATATATTATAAGAATCATATTGGCATTCAGTGCATTAAAGTATCCACGAATGAAGATAGAAAATTCCATTGTTACTTAATCACAATTAATAAACTAATCAATTTTATTTAATGATGTGGTTTCTTAGAAATTACTAGTGATATATATGTGTTATGCCTGGATTTATTTTTGAAATGTTTACCATACATATATGAAAATTTGATAAGTTGTATATTCAAATCAATTATCAAATAAATACAAATAACTGACGTATTTGCTTTAAACAAGATTTAACCTTAGATAGATTCTTACTTATATTATATATTATATATTAATGTAAGAAACAAAATGTAATTTGTGGTAGAAATCTTATTCTAACTTATTGTGATATCAAATGATTTAACATTAGAACTATTGAACTTTGAAGTTTCAAAGAGTTGTGATTTTAAATATTAAATATTTATGAGTTTTATGAGTTAAATCTTAAACTTTCATGAATTTTTGTTTAAATGTAAATTTCAGCAAAATCAAGAAAAAAAATTTATTGTCATCATACTACATTAATTCTAATCAACATACATGTAAGTTGAATTTCAATGATATCGATACATGTATTATATCGATAATATAATCGATATATATCAATCATGTCATTATTAAACAGGAATTTTCATAAAATAGAGTCGGTTAATTTAACTTTTAAATAATTGAATTCAATTTATTTGTGTATATAATCTTTGAAAAACTAAGCAACGTTCAAAGTTATTATTTATCAAAAGTATCGATTATATATATTATTTATTCTTTCAATTTCAAGCTCAATAATCAAGCAATTTTATTCAGAAAAAATGGCATAAAAAAATATAAAAATTATAATAATTAATTACTCACAATGATTAAACTAATCATTAATTATCCAATCAAGGATAATCTTGAATCCTATTCGATGATATTAATACTTTTCAATACATTTATATTATATACAGCCTTTCTAATATGCATAACGAGAATTGAATAATTATTGAGAATCATCGAGTTCGTGATTCTTATCAAGATTTATAGTTGTCTAGTTGAGAATTTTTTGTAGAATTGGCTTTGTGGCCATTTATGGCTATAATATAAAGAGAGAAAGTATTATTGTGAATATTCTCTTCTAATCGATTCTTCAAGATCGATTAGAATTAGAATGCAGATATAAATTTAAGATAAATATCTGTTTCCAGGAATGTAGATACTTGATAACGAAAATTGAGATGTTTAAGATAGATTTAAAAATTTTAAAATTCTTTGATGATTACTTGATTATTTCAACAAAGGTGAAATATAAAAGATTTATATGATAATAGAATATTATATAATTTCTTTTAGTTTCATTTCCTTTTCAATATTAACTATATAAGAATTGGTTTGAATTGAAGTTATAACTTATAGAATTTTAGCAAACAATTAGTTGGACATAACTTTAATTAGAAAGACAAATTCTTAAAATATCAAATATTTTACCAATTCGTTTTACGTACACACATATAATTTTATATCGATTCAAATTATAGATAATCTGAAATGAAAAAATAAATTAACATGATTATTCTTTATTCTTATTATTGTTCCTAACTCTGATTATTGTTCTTTTTCAATTAATCTTATTGAAAAGAAAAAAATGATTTAAAACTTAAAAAATTGTTGGATTTAAAAAAAAAATACGATTGAAGACATGAGAAATTATCTATAGTTGAATTCTTAACATCTTTCTTTAAGTTACGTTTTACTAGCAATCAAATAGTTTATCTTTGATATCTTGAATATTTTTCGCTTTTAAATGATTTCTTCCGGTTTATAAACATTTATTTCTTTATTCAATTTTACGACACATTGTTACGCACTTGTTATACGTTTTATATTCTTATAAACGATCTATTAACATGATGTCACGCAAGTATGCATTCTCATTCATCGTGACTTCGAATAATATTCAATGGGTTTTTCCAATGGATACATGACACTTCTACAAGATTATTATGCGAACGAAAAGTATTTTAATGTAATAAAATCATCGAATACATGTTGATACTTAACACTACTCGTGTGAAACAGAAGGAATATTAATGTTCTTCTTATTCGTAGTTGAGGAACAATGAAAGAATTGTTTTCAAGACAATGAGCTTGAGTCGATGTTAGCATCATTGCTTTTATATTTCGTATAATGATGAGGATAGTTATAGACGCTATTAATCACAATTATTCTTATATCTTGAAATTCTTCGATTAAAATTTTATATATATATAAATTTATAAAACAAAACATAATATATAATATAATATAACAGAAGAATATAAATAATAGATTGAAAGCATCTCATTGGATGAGGTTTATTTACTTTATTCTCATATTCTGGTATTCAATAATTTTTATGATTACTAGTACATAGTCAGTAATTTTGAGAGAATAATTTTTACTAAAATAGTTTTAATAATATTAAAAATATATTTTTCAATAAAATATTTTCTCAAAAAAAAAAAAAAAGAGATTCTTTATTTATTTTTGAAAAATAAATATTTTTTTAAGAAAAAATTATTTCCTATTCAAAAATAGATAACATAATATTGAAATAAATATACAAAACAAATAAAAATTCAGCAGTTTTATTTTTCATTATATTTTTTTTTTATTGCATTTATTGAATTTTATTAATTATTTCAATTTTGAATCATTGTTTGATTGAAAAGAAAAACAGTCTATATTTAAAATTAATGTAATCAAGAAACGGATATACATAATGATAATGATACCTCCATAAATGGCAAGATATATGATTCTATAACTAGTATTCTCGTTATTCATTTGAACAGCTTCGAATTAAATAGTTTTAATGATAAAAATTTCTACTTTAATCTTTTTTTTAATGCTTAACATTTGTCTTGTTATATTAAATTTTTATCAAACAATGAAATGACTAATGATTCAATGTCAAATTAATATTAAATATATATGATATTGTTGAAAACTAAAAAATCATTTTATAATGCTGCAATTAATAAAATCTAATTTTCATTAATTAAATAATTACATATTTATTGATCAATATTCACATTTTTTGCAGCAATGGTGACTACATTAATATTTTTAAGCCTTATGACCAGTGCTTTTGGTCAATTGATCTATCCTGATGAATATAACCGGCTCAGAAATTTATCAACTATTCCTCCAGATCTGTATTCAAACATTGCAAATTCTATAACTAAAAGTAGCTCTGCAAATTTACAACCGCCATTGACCTCATTACAACCTATGATACCCAATAAATCGCAAAATGCAGCAAGATATCCTGCTCAGATGGAGAACACGCTACAAGGCTGGAGCGATCATGTAAGTAGAAAGATATTTTAAAATATCCAATGAAAAGTTTTAATATTTCTTTGGATGGAAGCTTTAAGAAATAAATTTAATCATATGAATCACGAAAAAAAGTAGAAACATTTAAATTCACACATTGTGAAATATTCTTAAGATATTTATGATGGTATTCATGATAAATAAAAGGCAGCATTGGTGATGCAAGTTGTTCATTAAACACAAGTTGCTGAACAGTGACCTTAAAATTTCACAATAATGAGTTAATATTTCAATAATAGTATTCATAATGAATCTTTTTCATTATTGCATATGATATAACTTATATAAAAGTTTTGAAATGTTTGAAAATGCATACAAACTGAATTTTAACAAAAAATTGCAAATTGATCTATGATATTCTGTACATTGCATATAATAAAGATCGAATAAGTTTATTTAGAAATATTAAATAAAGTATTGATATTTTATTCTCTGCTGTGATTTTTTTTGTTGTTTTTACAACGTATAATTTTCAAGCAAATTTATAAATAAAATTTATATAAAATATTAAAAAGTTAAAAAGTTTAGTATTTTATATATTAATATTTTTTCAATGAATATTGAATAATATTTAATATAATTAATAATTAATAATTAAGATTACATTCAATCAAATCAACTAAATTTTTATTCGATATAATATTAATTAATGATTGGAAGATATACATATATATTATTAAAAAATTTTTTATCATTTTAATTAATTAAATTAAATTATATTATAAAAAATAATAAATAAAAATAATTTCAGGTAAACAACATTATTATTAATGGAGTATTAAAATTTGCCCTGGACGTAGAACGACAGATTTATAGAACTCGAGACATGTCTTTAATGGGTCAAAAAGATAATATAATTTTTTCGCCGATCAGCCTCACAGTGACATTAGCGATTGTTTTTGCGGGTTCTGCTGGCAAAACTTTCAACGAAGTGTCTAAAGTACTTGGACTTGAAAGTGGTATTGATATCTCACAAAACTCTGAGATCGTTCATCAGATGTTTGGCCTATTATTAACGAAACTCCACACCAAGATAGATGGATCTCCTGGGCCACGTGTAGATTTTGCTACAGCCTCATATGTTCAGGTAAAAATTTTGTTTCATAAGAAAATTAAACATTTTTATTTTAAATAAAACAAACACATATTATAGATAATTTTGATTTAGGATGGATTTCCAATATTGCCACAATTTAAAGCACTGAGCAACAATGTTTATGAAAATGAGTTAATCAACGTAGATTTCATAAGAAAAGGAAAAGCAACAATGGACATAATAAACACATGGGTAAATCAGAAGACGATGGGAAAAATTTCAAAAATTTTGGATGATGTGCCTAGTCCAGATACTATGATGATTCTTTTATCGGCACTTTATTTTAATGGTGAATGGAATCAACATTTCTTAACAGGATTTACAAAAAGGTATTTTTTTTCCTAAAAAAAATTTATAAAATATATATATCTAAAATCATTTTATATATATACTTTTTAATAATTATTTGATGTTTAATAATTGCTATGATTATAAGATTGCGATGTATGTACCAATATTGTATAATTAATTGTTTAATTAGGACGTTATTTCACGTTGAGCCAAATGAATCAATTCTAGTAGACATGATGTACAATGCAGGTACTTTTCCCTTTTATGAAGATAAACAATTAGGTGTAAAAATTCTTGGTCTTCCATATAAAGGTCACGAAGTAAGTATTTTATAAATATAAGTATTTTATTTTATAAATATAAGTATTTTATAAAATCTTGATTATAATATACTTTATTTATATTTAAGAAAAATTAATCGAATTCTAAATATTACAATTAAAATATGATTTTTATAAATCGATAAAATTTTGTCAAATCATTTTACAATATCTTTTTGCAGATCTCAATGTATATTCTTCTTCCAAAAAATGCAGGCGCGAAAGCTCTTCGAGAATTCCAAAATAAACTAACAGTTGATATAATTGAAAATTTAGTTAAGAACATGAAAAATGAAACCTGTATCATTGGTATGCCACGAATGAAACTGAGCAGCACATTACACTTAGAACCTGTACTTGCTGCATTAGGCGTGAAATCTTTATTTGATCCTGAATTAGCGGATTTGAGTCTTATATCTCAAGGGAAGAGTAAAAACAATCAGAATGGAATAACTAAATCTTTTACGCAACTAAGAAATAATAGAACGAATACACGTCAACAGAATTACGAAGATTTTATTTCTTCTCGTATTTCAATTCAAGATGAAAGGATGAAGGGTCGTATGATGAAAAGAAATTCCTTCACATACGAGGATAAGCTTCGGGGCTATTCTGTGGAACAATGGGCAAATGGGTTTTCCATTAGAAAAATTCGCAATGTTCGTGACGTCAAAAAGAAAGAAGACAGAAATTTGTATAAAATAGAAGAGAGAATCGAAGAAAATAACAATCATGCAAAAGTTATAAATCTTGAAGAAAATAAGTATCGCTTCCAGGAAAATAAACAAAGAAGAAACAGAAGACAGAGTAGACCGATTAATCAGGACTTTTTGAATTATATAAAGCAAAAAAATTTCCCCTCATTTGGATTGGATGATCTGAGAAATAGTGGCAATTTAGTGAATCCTCATCTTTTCGCTTCTAAAGTTCTTCAAAAAGTGGAGATTGATATCACGGAAAAAGGTACCGAGGCCGCAGTCGTGACTAGCATTGTGCTAGAACGTGATGGAAATCAGAAGAGGCTCATAGCAAATCGGCCATTCATCTTTTTCATCAGGCATGATCCAACAAGACTCGTATTCTTTTGGGGCACGTTAAATGTTCCCACTCCGAACTATCAGAACACGTAATCTGAAACAAGAATACTTTTTAATGACGATAAAGATGATTACCGAAAGTAATCATGTTGAATAATTATTAACTTTCTTTTATACCATTTTTTTTTTTTATATTTATTTATCTCAGTTTCAGAGTCTTCATAGCTCGCGTTTCTTTTTCTGGCGTCTCTTTTATTGCTAGTCATGCGAGTGATTATCATTTTTAAATAAGTAATTGTATTTTACAAAAATCATAAGAAATCAGCTTGTTTGAAGAACTCTTTTATTTGAATGCGATGAGAAGCTACAAATATTTACACATGATTTATTTATATAATTCTTGTATTTTAGCTTTTATAGATATTGTGCGTGTAATTATGAAATATGTAAGTTGCAATAATTTTATAGATGATAAATCTGCATTTCCTATTAGAACAGTATTTTTTCAGAATTTAACATGACATTTTATTTTATTCTTAAGTGCAATTTAACATTAAGTTGGATTGCACTTAAGAATAAAATAATTTATATATTGCCTTATTTATTTAATGATTTCATATAATCACAATGAATAAATATTTTTTTCTTTTTTAATTATAATTATAAAAATTATTAATTGATGCATAAATAACAATGAAAATATTTTAGGATATATCTTAAATAATCTCAAATCATTTTTTTAAATCTATTTTTTCTTTGACAATGAATATATATTTTTTTTAAAGAAAACTTTTCTTTCTGCGATATAAAAAAATCCACTCTATATAGATGTGTACATTTTTTTGTTTTATTTAAAATATTTTACAATATAATACAAGATCATATTTAAAATTTAACATAAATCAAAAAAAATCAAAATCTTTTTTGGACGGCTGTACCGTAATTTATAACACATTTTAATATATTTTATAAGATATGTAATATTTTCAAGTAATTTTACAAATTTTATCATTTGTAATTTTTTTTAAAATTCAAAACATACGTAAATATAACCACTTTTAATAATTTTGTTTGACAGATTTATACGTACAATTTATAGTATATAATATAATTTTTTCTTTAAGTTTTTCTTAAAGTTTTATGAATGAAAGACGATATTGCATTCGATATTTATCATTTCATGACAGTAATCGATCGCAAAAATATTTATTCTGCATTTAATCAAATTTCTTTAATTATTTCTTTAATAAATTTCTTTAATTCCGTGTTTTTTTAAATATTAACAGAGCAAATAGATTCGATAGTCAAGATCAAATTTTATAGAGAAACATTACATTATTATAATGATTGCTCTCATGAAAAATTTTTAAATTTGAGCGTCACATAAAAAGATGACATTAAATAGTTAAAATGATCTTTCATTTTGTGTTATTTCATGACGAAATAAATCATTTCATAAATAATCTATAAATAAATTCCATAATAATGAAACGAAGATATGATTATAATCACAATAATAAAATAATAAAATAGTAGAAATTTTATAAGATTAAGATTTCTTTTCTTCACAACAAAACTAATGCACCTAAAGCAAAAGTATTTAAGTTATAAACAAATAATTGTTATTTGATCGTGTTTGCTGTTTCATTTATCCTATTCTTAATAATATACAATCTTTTTAAACAGAAAAGAATTTACAAAAAATTGTTAAAAATATTGTATTTATCTTTCTTATATAAAAAAATGTTTCTATTTTAAAAAATTAAATTCGAAAACAAAAAGAATTTCCCTTATTTGTTTTATAACAAATATGTATAATTTATGATACTTATGCTAGGCGCATGATGTAATAACAGTTAGTAGTAATTCAAGTAATTAAGTTTCTTTATATCTTCGTAAACGTTTTGCACATTCTAATACTTTTTTATAAATAAAATTTTATTTAATTTACTGCATACTGTTCTGTTGACCTATTAGTGGAAATATTTGTGTTATTTTGCCAATTCCCTTAGTACGACCTTCTCGTAGTAGTAATCGCATACCGACATGCAAATATTCTGGATGGTTAACAAACCTAAATAGCACAGACGCTGTATCGTTTGTCTGTAAACCTCTGTCCTTTGCGTCCATTATTCCCTTTATAATACATGTTTGTCTTACATTTCCTACATGCACAGTTGTTTGAAAACCAGAAAATATTGCAGTCGCATGATATACTATTAATACGGTTGCCTAAAAAATATTCATATAAAATTGTTATTTAATTATTTATTTAAATTTTACATATATTTTATATATATAAAATATAAGATATTGATATATTGGATGTACCTGAAAAAAAAGTGTCGCATGAGGCTGATCCCATACTGATATCAAAACCATTCCAGGTCGTAGATGAGGTAAAGGGGGACTTCGGTTTGTCGACGGTGCTAATGTTAAACTAGCACTTTGCGATGCTCTTACTAGACAACATGGAGCTTTATTGCGATGTAAACTAACGACTTTAACGGGACTAAATTCGCCATCTGGTAAAGGACCCACTAACAATCGAGTTCCAAGAGCAATTGCTCCTTTTACGAGTAATCCTCCCAAAACAGGTTCATTCAAACCTGCTACTCTATTTGGAATGAAACAATTTATAATTTATATAGTTATTAAATATAATCTGATGATATTTTTAGAAAAAAGTACCTGAAAGTTTCATCAATTTGAAATAAACACGATTCAGAATCTGAATCTGCAGAATTTACATTATATGGTGACAAATTTTTTATGAAATTTGTTAAATCTTCCAAACCTTCTCCAGTAACACAACTTACATTAAATACAGGTATTATATCTGATTCAAAATCCCACGATATTTGACTATTATTATACATTATCAATTGCTTTGAATATCCTTGTGCGTTAATAGCATTTTCTAACTGATTTATCGTTTCGGATGTACTACAAAAACCAAGGTCAATCTTGTTTACAACTATAAAAAATGGAAGTCTCAATGTAAGGCATAATGCCATATGTTCTTGCGACGCTTCATTCATAGGTGGTGCTACAACTAACATTACGTGATGAGGTGAATATCCTGAAAGGAAAAGTTATCAATTACTATTTTATTAGTTTAAACTTAACAAATTATCGAATTACTATACCTGTAAGACCAAGTACTGTTGTTCTTAAATATTTGCGATGACCAGCTAAATCTATAAATGTAACAACTTTTGATGCATGCTCGCATATTTCTTCTGCTGTTGCCATTTCTGCATAATTTAAAACATGTCCTTCATTGTCAAATCCTATAATTTCATGCGATATTGATGATGTACGGCCTGTTTTTATTTCATGAAGATGACGCAACATATTTAGCCTTGCTCTCCCTCTACCATTATCTAATTCACCCTGGGTTAATACACCTATACACATTTTTTGAATATTAAAATTTATGTTTCATTTAAAATTTTATTAACTAAACAAACAATGAATTTAGCAGAGTAAACTCTAAGTATATTTCTCTACCTTAAATGTCCTCTGCTAATCCTCTCACCTAAGAGAGTTGATTTTCCAGCATCCTGTGCACCAGTGACAGCAAGTCTCAAATCAACAATACTATCTTGATCTTCCCTATCTCCTTTTCTTAATTTTTTTACTAAAACTTCTGCTACCTGTCTTTCATCTTTGTTGTTACTGCATGTGGACATATTTTTATTTTTAGAATTGGCAAGTCTTTGACGTAGTATACGTGTTGTAGC
>NW_006263502.1:1062361-1063301 GCF_000469605.1 Apis dorsata
CCTGTTAATTTTCCATTATCTTCTACACCTAATAATATAAATTAAATAATTAAAGTATAATAACTAATAATTAGATAGAAAATATTTGATTACTTGATTGATTGAGAGTTAATTAAAAATCAAAATAATTTTATACCAATTTGATATATAGCTTCTCCATGACCTTCTCTAAGACGCCATTTCATTTGTGTTACAAGATGTTCAAATCGTTGACTAGATGGATTTATCAGTTTTAATTTATATTCAATATTACCCTGTTCAGGTTCTGGTGGTAGCCTTTCCTCTTGATCATCATCACTACTTAAATTTTCACAATCTGATATTCGATTTATTTCATTTTCTGAATTATTCCAAATATTTTTCCGAGTATTCTTATCATTATCTGGATCAAACAATTCGAAAAATGACTCCATATCTATAAATAAGAGATGAGAGACATAATAAAATTTATATCAAAATAGTTTAATAAATTTCAATGATTTTTATTCAATATTAAGGAATTAAAATTATTAATAAATTATTATTTAATCAATAAATTAAAATTTAAATTATTAATGATCATAAAACTCTTTTGCTATTGTGGGCAATAATCCTAAATAAAATCTAGTTCATTATTACTTCATAAATTGTAAGTTGCATCATATGACATTGCATCATATAATAAATATCTTAAATCATATGTATTATATATAAGTATAATATTACAGCAATCAATATCCATATATATATACATATATTAAAATATATTATAATATTATTCTTATATAGATTAACATTAATATAACAAAAATTATTTTAATATTAAAACAATAAAAAAATATAAATAGTAAATAGATCATAAGTAGTAATATTTAAAATAAAAAATTTTTAAATAAATTTATAAAATCTAGAATTGATTATAAAAATTCATAAAATTTTATTTTAAAAATTTGAGTATCAA
>NW_006263502.1:1063534-1068934 GCF_000469605.1 Apis dorsata
AGAAATATTATTCAAATACAAGATAGAATAATATCAAATTAGAATATATTTAGACAAGATTTTTATAATAAAATAAACATCAAATAAATAATTATATTAAATATTTATTTTCTTATATAATATTTATTTTGTTTAAAAAATTATATCATTTCCATAAATAATATTTATATTATGTAAATTATGAAATAAATATCTTTTCTCGTTTTTCAAATCAATCTATATTCATTTAGATTTCAAGGTTCAGCATACTTGAAATACATATATTTAGAAAAACAATTTGTAAGACATTTAAACGCGCCAAATCAATGTATCATACAACGCTATAACAGCTGTACATATATATAATACAACGAAATTGAAAACAAAACAGTATGCAAACAAGCGTTCGTAATCTGAGTGTGAGAATATATATGTAGATAGTAGTTTAGCATGATTACATCTGCTAAATCAATAATAAAATTACAAAATTAAAAAATTATATTAATATAAAATATATTGTAAAATTAAAAATGATATCTATATGATGAAATGTCATGAGTTAGCTACGCATTTATAATGATTCATCAAGAAATCACTTAAAACTTACTGCATTTTACAGACAGTAGCTTTCTCTTTACAGACGTGTACTCTCGAAATGGAAATTATGTTTGACACCTATTCTAAAGTTGAATAACACATGCGAACCTCTTACTTTCCCTTCTGTTTTTTTCACCACTTGACCGAATATGATTGAATCAAGATCTGCTTGCGTTACCAGCTACACCAATCCATTCTTATACACTCAAACACAGACAAGGTATAAAATAGATTTACAACCTTACGAAATTTCTGTATCATGTTCTGAAATACCGATTGCAAAAATAAAATCAACATTAAAAATAATTTTTTTAGTATTTTTAAAAAGACTATTCTCATACATTAAAAATCAATAAAATAAAATAGATATTAGAGTCATTTTTTATAAATTTATAAAATTGTAAAAGAAATATAGACAAGAACAAATAATGAGAAAAAAACAAAGAAAAAAATTAAACAATCAGTGCTATTTTTAGAGATGAAACAAATATAGATAAAGAAAATACATGTAAGACAATAGAGATGTGATCTCGACTATCAATACTATTTCTTAAGTATTAAAGATCTTCAAAGACATAAATTAAAGAAGGAATTGAAATTAGCA
This sequence comes from Apis dorsata, assembly GCF_000469605.1. NCBI lineage: Eukaryota > Metazoa > Arthropoda > Insecta > Hymenoptera > Apidae > Apis > Apis dorsata. The sequence continues at coordinate 1,064,715 of NW_006263502.1, forward strand.
TCAGTTGGATTAAAAGCATCTTTCTAAAAATAAAATCTCAAGAGATGGCGCTAATCTTAAATTCTTACTTTATTTTTTCTATTATTGAAGAAATGTCTTTGAATCTTAAGAGATGGTACTGATAGTTAATTTTTATCTTTTTATATCTTTTTCTATTATATATTCTTATTATTTATGTTTTATTTGAAGATGATAATAATTCCAATTTTTAACCTATTTTTATCCTTTTTTCACTATTTATTCTTTTTGTCTATATTTGCTCCTCTGCAAAATTAATGTGTTCAAAAGATGACTTCGATATTTTATTAATGAACTTTATTATCTTCTTTGCCTAATCTATTAACTAAAAATTTTAACACTTTAAGTGAAATTATATATTGTAATAGATAAATATTCTGATATAAATTTGACAATTCGGCGACAAATGTGAAATTGGTTTTAGAATCTTTTTAATAATTATACTTTCAATATAAAAGAATACGTTCAAGTCGCTATTCATTTATCATTTATAATAAAAAAAAATAAATGAATGTAATATTGAAAATGATATTAAAATGATAAGACTCTTAATGCTCCGAAATATAGAATAAAAAAAATATATTGAATATTTAGATCTATTTTCTACCTTGTTTGTGGTTTTATCACATTTGAAACAGAGTTAATTCAAACTGAATGTCCTTCGAAGATGACGCTGCGAACATCTTCATTGTGGCTCCACCTTTAGGATAAAGAATTTATTAGTTCCATGGAAACGTACGATAACAGTTTATAATAGTTGTTCCAATTATAAAATTCATTTAAACAAAAATAACGCATTATTCTTCAATAATGTTAAAAAAATATCGTTATTGCTATGCAATTAGTAAACCTAACCTCTCCAATATTTGTATTCTGCAAAATTGGTCATGGGGTACTTGATCATGGATTGTGTATTCGCGCATGATCAGACAGAATATAAATCTTTTCGTGTCAAAAAAGTTTCTTTATTGTGTGTATATCTTAAACGATAGTGTTATTTGTGAAAGCGTCGAAAATATAAACAAACTATTTTACACATTATTTTTAACATTTTGCGTTATTTTCGTTTTGCTTATTGTCGACTCAAACAGTTAGTATGACTATCGTCGAGGTTTGTTTTCGTGTGAAAAGACGATTCGCTGTGCTCAAAGTTATGCATTGTCGTTTGCACGGCTGTATTTATTTAACATAGCTAAATACTCGTTTGTCATAAAGTTTTTTCATAGATTTCGATAATACAGAAATGCGAGCTACAAATCATATTCATCGTGACGCGATTGAGTTTTATTTACATGCAGACTAAGCTGACAAGCATAAACATGGCCGTCGTGCTTTGTGATGATTACTTGTGCCAGTTTGAATTCAAAGAAGTCCTGCGAGAACGGAAATAATGGATGGAATGCATGCATCCAAGATATCCAGGTAATAAGACACTTTCGTCCTTTTTAAACATTCTCAATGCTCTGCGATTATAGTTCACTTCGATTATGTATTTTGATTTTATCGTGCATCACGAAGATATATTTGCACGTACGTTATTGGATATGTGTTCTTTCTTTTTGTTTTTCTCTATTTTTTCTTCATGTAATCGCAGAGGTGATTGAACTTACTAGACATACGTCATACGCATTGTTAACACGTAACGCGATCGCAATCATAGCTCAGCTGACTACTATTGACCTATTGATGTGTTTCTGTCAGTAGTTTTCTGGGCTGTTTTGTAATGGAATTACTGTATGCTTTGGCTTTTTATTTTTCCTCATATAATGTTTTTTCGTTTCATCGAATTAATATTTTTTTAGAGCATTATATGTTATATTTATTAGAATAATATGTCAGTTTGATTTAATTATACTTTTATTTATTAAGTGATTTATTTTGTAATATAAGAATATTTTAATAATGAATATAAATCTATATATAAATATATGTAATATATAATTATAGTTGCTAATTAGTGTTTAATTTCCATTATCTTTTTATAAAAATTATATTATATTTTCAAGAGTTAGTTATCTATTTTATTTATCTTATATTATTTGATACATAAAAATTAATGATATAATAAATGTAAAAATTATATATAAAAGATATGTTAATTTTAAAATTGTTTTCAATTATGTGTTACATATTTTTTAAGATTATATTTTTTTGATATATGATATTGAATTCATATATAATATTATTTTGATTTATTTTGATATTTTGGTTTGCTTATGCTTCAAATTTATATATAAGCATGTTTAAAAAATATATATTGAATGTATTTTATAACAAAAATATGAAATGAAAAGACAAATGACACTAATTAAATAGTGAAAGTTATGAAATCTAATGAGAATATAATGAATAATAAAGAATATTTAAAGTTATATTTTTCTTTTATATTATTATTCATGTTAATAATATATAAATATATAAATAACATTAAAAACTATATATTTAAAATTTCATGTTAAATTTTATTAATATTTTAGGATAGGATAGTTTTTATTATTTATATAGCATAATGATATTTTTTTCTTAAATATATTATATTTTATTCTTTGTATATAAATTAAATTGATTATTAAAAATCATATTTAGATATTTATAAATATTATTAAGTTTATTTTTAAATATATATTAAAATATTTAAATTTCAAAAAATAAAGATTATGAAAGATACTATATTTTTTTTTATTTCTATTTTTATTAAAATATTATATAATATTTAAAAAAATGTTTGTGAAAAATAAGAATTAATAATTTTTCTTGAATTTATATATATTGTACTTTAATATTTTCTTAAATAAACATAGTGTTACATTCAATATAATAAATATATATGATTATCATATGAGATTCACATATTTTATGGTATTATATTTGCAATAATTAGTTTCATCACATAATCATATTTTGTCATCAAAGTTATCAAATAAAGATTATAATTGTATTAGTGTAGTTGTGACATTATACATAAAATAAAAAAAAACTAGTTCAAAAAAGTCACAAATACATCAATATATCACTTTTCTGTTATCAAGTCATTTTAAATATCCATTATCCATTTTATTGCACTTGCCTGTAAACAATTATTTTTGATAGAAATTAATGCTTAATTATAATAAATAAGCTTTCGCAATAGATCAGGCAATTAAAAGAAATTTTTTAAAAGATCTTAACTTCCAGAACAGCTTAATAAAATAATTCTTGATAAGATTATTACTACAATTATGTGTTATTCAACATCTGATGATTTTCAAAAATTTGTTCCTTTCAAGCGTCGATAATTTCGTCGGAAATGGATGAAAAAAGTATCGAGAATTGAGCGTATCCATTTAAAAGGCGCTTCCGAATTCAATGCAGTGCACTTTCTAGGTAAATATTGTATGTTGGCTAACAAAGTGAAAGTTTAAGATGCGATAAACTTTCATTATTTTTACGTAAATCATTTCGATATATATTTTTTCGATATTTTTATTTTTTCTTATAAATAAAAAAATAGAATAACACATTAAATAATAAAAAAACATTCTTTAAATATTTAAGTTTCTTAGATAGTGAATTTTGAAATAAATTTTAGACGATAAATTTTATAATTATTAAAAATTTCTAAAATTAATTTTTCAGGTAATAAATAGAATCATGCATGGTAAAAATTTTGTTTATTTAAAAAATCTGTATTTAATATATTTAATATATTTGACATTATTGCTTTAAAATATTGATCTTGAAATATGTTAATTTTGAATATTAAAATTATATAGATGAAAACATTATTACAAATGAGAAAACACATCGAAATTGATACTTGTTTTCGAGTAAATCAAATGATTTTTCTTGAGTTGTTATTTTTTTCTTTTTACATTATAATTTAAGATTTATTTATGTATTGTATAATCGCATATTTGGTCAATGTTTAAAGTGACCTGTTTGCGTGAACTCAGATAAGAACAGAAAAAAGTTTTATACATTGATAAAACATTTATTCATTACAAATATATAAACTTTTACATAAATATAATATTGTTGAATAAAAAGTCTTTTCACATAATATTTTGCCTTTTATCTTTAAAATATTTTTATATAATTTATCTATTTGTACAATATTTTTAAAAGTTAAAAAAAAATTAAATTTCTTATTTTAATTTATTATAATTATAATAATTATTATATAATATTATATAATAATTATAATTATAAAATGTTAATTATAT
>NW_006263502.1:1069294-1092935 GCF_000469605.1 Apis dorsata
TTTATTATATTATATTATTAATTTAATTATTAAAAATAATAATCGTTTAAAAAAATTTTTAATGGAAATTTTCCTTCGATAAATATTTTTTGACATAAATATTGATAAATCTTTAAAATTTAAATCTTAAATATTGATAAGGAAATTCTTTAATTAAATTAATTTATAAATAATTAGAATCATATAAAAGATTAAATTTTCATTATACGAAACATATTAATATTATATAAAAATTACGTAATGTTTATGTTTAAATATATTTAATTTTTAAGAAAGAAAAATTCATTTAAAACAAATTTTCAAATTCTTTAATTCAAAAATATTGAAATTTGCTCGATAGAAGCATAAAGGATATGTGTATAAAAGATGAACAATGATTTCAGGCTGTTGTCTGGGTGAGCAATGAATGTATTCCGAATTTTGACACCGTGTGTATTGCAACGCAGACGACCAAAGGAGGTTGATAATTCTGATAAAAGGGATTGCTGGTTCGTGAAAAGACGGCGTGGAGATGCTTCCTACATGATACATAGAATGGGTGCTTCTGCATCGTCAAGCATCACCAGTGTAGGTGGAGATTCGATTCAAGCAGCTAGACTTTCATCCTCTGGTAATCCACCTGATCAACATGGCATTGCTATCAGGTATTTAAATATTTGCCATCGAGTCTCCTTATCTCATTTGCTTATTGTTCTTTATCGCCTAGATCTATACACGATAATGATACTGTTTTAAAGATTCAGCTGACAGTATTATTAGCAGCAAGTTTAATGAGCATTTTTAATTCCGGATTAACGATTACAGAAATTGATAAAATCGAATGTCGTCTATTTTTTTTCAGGGAAAAGAAGAAGAAAATGACGGGGTTCGCGACATTACGAAAGAAATTTATTCGAAGACGTCGGTCTTCAAAGGCCTGCGACCATGGTAGGATAATCCGAGATTTGGTCTCAACATGGAGTCATTTAGAAGCAACTGCGCTTCTAGAGGAATATGAGGCGTTAGCTGCATTAAAGGATCTCCATGTCCAAGCCGAATTAGCTAGACCACCAGCTGCCACATATAAACAGGATTTGTCGAAGTTGTACGACTATAAACATTGTTCTGATGTGGATCTCGTCTACCGAGGAGCATGCTTCCCCGTACACAGAGCCCTGTTGTCGGCGCGTTGCCCGTACTTTAGGGATTTGCTAGCTGGATGTCCGGGTATATTAAGATTTTTGCCTTCTTTGTATCCATTTAATCCTCTGTAGCACTATATAATTTTGAAATTATGTTTCTTAATAATTATTTTATTAATTAATGCGCTATTTTATTTTATATTATCACTTGTTACTTCTTATTTTTTCAATCATGATATAACTGAATATAATGATATATAATTGTATTTTTATGTTGTTTTTTTATGAATCAAGAATTAAAATTAATTATATATTTTATATATATTTAGTTATATATAGTTATATATTATTAATCAATGTAATAATCGGTTTTAAAAATTTATTTTACTCGTAATTTCATTTTAGGATACGGTGCCAGAATATGCTTGGAACTAAGAACACCAAATCTCGAAGTACAAATGTTCTCAGCATTGTTGCGATATCTCTATACTGGTGATATTTGTCCACACGATGCAACGTTGGAGGCGAATCTCTTGCGACGACTGAGCGAAGAATTTGGGACACCGAATCCGTTGGAACACGATCTTAGATACCTGCTAGATACCGGTGATTACGCGGATGCCGCATTAGTGTTCACATCGGATAGTGATTACCAGAGACCAGATAGTGGAAGTTCAGAATATGGATTCCGGCCAAAGTTAGAACTGCCATGTCATAAAGCGATACTTTCTGCGAGATCCCCGTTCTTCAGAAATTTAATACAAAGACGGACTAGATCTGGAGAAGATCACACAGAAAGAGCGCTTCATATACCCACTAGAATAGTTTTGGATGAGAGTGTAATACCCAAACGATATGCCAGAGTATTGTTACATGCAGTATATTTAGATACCGTTGATTTATCTTTAATTATGAGAGGTAATGGTTGCGGGAACAGCGCTGGTAGTCTTGGAGAGGTAATTATATTATATTTTATAAATATATTTTGACATTTCTTTTTAAAGTGATTAAAATTTGGAAGTAAGATAAAATATTTAATTAAAATTTTTTATTTAAAATATAATTTAATAATTTTTAAAGCTTAATTTATGATATAGATATGAATTATTTTTTTTTCTATATGTTTTTTCTTAGGTTCAGGCTCTTACGCACACTGGCCGTGTTCGACCAAGCCCTTTAGAAGAAGCAATGGAATTGTATCAAATCGGCCGATTTTTGGAGCTAGATATATTATCACAGGGTTGTGAAGATCTTATTTTAGAATATCTTACATTGGAATCGCTTCCAACGGTTTTAAAGTAAATTTTTTTTATAATTTGAAGTTTTATTAATTAAATTGAAATTTGTTAAAAATTATTATTATTCATGGATATTTAATTATTTTTTTTATAGATGGGGTAGTCAACCTCATGGATCAGCATGGGTACATAGACAAGCATTGCATTTTTTAAGAGAAGAATTTCAGCCAGTAGCTTCTTCTTCTATTCTTCATCAATTGGATCATGCACATTTGGCAAATGTTTTGCAAAGCCATTTTTTGCAAGCGAGCGAACTTGAAATACTGCAAGCGGTACTCAAGTGGGGGGAACAAGAATTAGTGCGTCGTATGGAGGATCGGGAACCAAATTTGCTCAGCCATACGGTACATTCTGTAACTAGAAAAGGATTGAAGAAGAGGGATCTAAGCGACATAGAATTGCGGGAAATACTTAGTGAACTTTTACCACTTGTCAGAATGGATCACATATTACCCCCAAACAGCGAAGCCCTAGCTCAAGTACGAAACGTTAAGTTTATTCAGCAATTATAAATATTCATTTTCATATAACATTTAATAAAACTTTTTTGTGCTTAGGCTATTAGAAGAGGATTAGTTTCAACTCCACCCAGTCATATGATAGGAGACGAAAGAGAAAATTTACGAATGAATGCATGGATAAGAGGAGGGAAGAAAAATGGATTTTTTGTAAGGCCACGCTTATTCATGCCTTATTACGAAGAAATAAAGGTATGAAATTTTTATTAAAAAGAAAAAAATAATCATTAAAAATTTATTTTAAAACTAATTTTATATTTTAATGGAATGTACTAAATAATTAAAACTTATTTATGTTGTGCAAACTTAGTTACATTAATATTCTGTACTAATTGTTCAAATAATTTATGATTTATTATCATATCATATATGTAAATAATATTGATATTTTGAAGATTTATGTATTATAATATATTATCGAACTTATCAAATTTTTATCTATATTAATATTATCTATAATTAATTTCGAATGATTGGAATTGACTGAATTATAATTTATATATATTATATATCAATAATTATATACATGCAAAAAAATTATATATTTAAAATTTATTTAAAATTATATAAAATTATATACATGCTATATATTCCACTGACATATATTCTAGTTTAAGTTTTTTTGCAGTCTTTAATTGAGGAACAAATGGTCCAAGAAGCAGATTTAGTGAGATTACGAAGGCCACGTTACGTAGCTGATATTCCCGACGCCTTGTATATGGTTGATGAGAAACCGAGACCAATGGGTACAGCCGGTGTGGATGTTCTCGCTGCAGCATTCCCAGGTATTTTGTTCATTATTTTTTTATCAGATAATTTTACAATTTTTATTGTACTGTGTTTTATTGTATTTTTGCAAAATATATGAAAAATTTCTTTTTCAAATCGCTTTTTTAAAAAACTGTTCGGTACGAATTCTATTTAAGTTCCAGATTCCACGACCTTGGCAGCTATGATGAAACGGGAACAGAAATTGAGACAATCCCCCAGTTGTCAGAGAGCTATTAGTTTGCCGCTGTCGTCACGTCATGAAATTAACAGACAAGTACGACTACGTGTTGTAAGAGAATTCAACTTACCTGACACGGTAGCAGATCTCTTAGAGGTGAGTATTCTTTTTCTGTTTCTTAATATAATTCTAGAATCTCTTCTTGAAATATGCAGCAATAAATTATTGTCTTTACATTCTGATAGGAATTCAAAACAGGAAAATTTTTACTTTAAACAATTAAAATGTTTCAAATAACTGCTTGATGTTTTTATTTTTTTTTTCTGTTTATTTCATAATGATATCAACATGTGATTTTTTTTTTTTAATCCAATAGATATGAGTTTTAAGAAGCATGATTTAATTATTATTTGCAATTAATGTTTTTATGAAATCAGTGAAAATTACTTATTGTGATTAGTTATTTATTATTTTAAAATAATTAATTCGATTAATTAAAAATAATAAATAATTGCGATTAATATATTTCAATATTTTATATATATATCATTATCAATTTCTTCTTTCTATCAATTAAAAACATGTTAAAAACAAGGTTTAAAACATGTTTAAAACAAGGTTTTAAAAAAATTCTGGACAATATATCTATTTCATATAATAAAAATTCTCAGAAATATAATAATAGCAATTTAGGAGATTAAAATGAACAGCAGTGAAAATTAAAAATAATTATTGAAACGTTTATATAATACTTTACTTTCATATGGGATTAAAAAAATAAATTTCATTTACATTATATTTATATGATAAAATAGACTCTTTATTTCAAAAAAATAATTACATGTGCAAAATAACACGGTGCAGACATTTAAATATAATAAATTTAGCTTTTAATAAAATATATATATTAAATAAAAAACTTATTTTCTAAACAACTATTTAATTTTTAAAGCTTAAACATATTTGGTATTTTTTCTAGATGAAATTTTCAATTATAAGTTTTTATCTTTAATATCATCAAAATCATCTATATATATTTTTTTTATATAACGTTTTTCATATAAACATAATTTATACAAATTTTAACACTGTTTATAAAAATTATTATTTTGTACTTTGTGTCTATAAAAATATTCTATCTATGACAAATTATCTAACATATTAAAAATTGTTATTATTTAAGTAACCATCCTTTTTTATGGAATAGGGTTATAATATAAGATAATTTTTGTTTATATATAACATTATTAGATTGATCCTTAAAAATTTCATCAGGTTTCATTTCCATATTGAAATTTGTAACTTTTGCATCTAAATTTTTATTTGTTCGAGGAGCTTGAATCACTTGGGTCATCATAAGACATTGATTGAGTTTTAAAATGATACAATGATTTAAAATTTCGTTGAACTTTTCCTTAGGGAATTTATTTATATCTATATTCAACATCTTTAGGTCTTTAATGAAAGAAGAATAATACAAATCCAACATATAATCCAATTCATTGTCCAGAGTATCTTTGTTTGCGCTCGATATGAGAAAGAAGATCAGATCTTTAACACCGTAATCATAAACGTTCAATTGAAAATCTACAATCTTCATATCAACAATCTCTCCCTGTTCATCATGCTTGAACATCATATTATTTACCCAGAAGTCGTTGTGAATCATTGTACCCCAAGGTTCTTCCACTTTCTTTGATTTCACAGTCTGCTCTTTACAGTATTCTACACTCTTCTTGATACTATCCATATATGGTTTAATTTCCTCCATATTCTGTAAGTCTAACAGAATTTTCTGAATCATATCATTTAGGCATTTTTCTGTTGTTTCATTTGCAATCTCCACTAACAGTTCCTTTGTTATATTCGTGTACAATTGAGGTTTCTTCAATTTCAAAGCAATAACAAGAGCGTGCATTTTAGCTAAACGTTTGACTGCGAATTCTGTATGCTTCTTATCCAATCCAAAAATTCGATCTTCCGTTATGTAACCATTGCACTTTAGATTCTCCAAAAGAATGACAGCTTGTCCGTCGAATTTGTCTGGCTTCAAGCCCAATCTTCCTCCATAGAATTTGGGTACCAATTGCGGATCGTTCATGCCACTCTCGATTTGTAGTTTCATGAACTCCTTCGCCAGAGAATTATAGAATTGAATCTCTTTTTTAAACGATACTGGACTATTGAACAAATCCAATAAAAAGGCGGAAGTGGGTGGAAGTTTTGCTACCAGATTCAGGGTTTCTTCGGTATTGTTGGAGGATCGCGTTAAGATGACATTGATCGCTAGCATGTCGCTTCCATAATTTTCACCTGGAGCATTCATGAGTTTCCATTCCACATGTTTTATTTGAATATTGTTACCTAAACTTTGTGCTAGAAGTGTATCCAATTTTTGAATTGGAAATGATTCGATCGATGGTGACATGATTTACCTGAAATAATAGTTTATGATGTCTATCATTATATTACACTTAGATATTATAATTTCGATAGTTATTATAATTTTTCGATTATTATTAATTTAAAATTATTGATTGAATTTATAATATATTAAATGGCTTATTAAGAATCGTATAATCGTAGAATTATGTAGTTTATGAGTTAAGATTTCTTAATTTAACTTTCTTTAATTTAACTTAAGTATCAAAAAAATTAATAAATTCTTTTGTTCTCTAACATTATGTCTATTTATGAATATCTAGAAATAGTTTTATCTTATTATATTCCAAAAGACGTGAATATAATTTTTTATTCATAATTAAATATAAAAACGATGATTTAATCTTAAAAATATTAACTATTCAATGAGGATGCTTTTTATGATGTTCGATTTATCTTGTTCGAACACGTTAATTGCAAAATTATAACAAATGAAATAATTTATAAGCAATAATATATTAGTTATTCTTTTTGCGATTGCTGCTAATCTTGCTCTCATAAACTGCGCAATAGTAGCTTCATTATAATGAATGTTTCACTTAATACAACTTATTATTTTATTATATTATTATTTTATAAATAGAGATGAATTGATGAAGACTTATTCGTGTTTCAATACTTTCTAATTTATTCGTATAAATATATTTTTGATTTATACTAATTGACAATTATAATAATATTTTCTATTAAAAATATGTATATATCTTATCAAACGACCAAAGCACTATTCGAATATAATGAGTGATAACATGCTTATCAATGATATATATATATTATTTTATTTTTTAAAATTATTACTTTTATACATTATATAATTATAAATATTTAATGTTTTATTTTAATTTTTTTACATACATTTTAAGTATAATATTTAAGTGCAAAATCATGTTCTTTGTATTATCTTTTTTATAATTTATTATAATTTGTTTATTTTTATTTTAATATTTTGATGAAAAATTTTTCACAACTATTGTGAAAATCTATATAATTAGTAAATTTGATTTGTTTTAATATCATATTATAATAATATCATATATATTTAAATATCATATTATAATTGTAAACAATTATTATATTACTAATTAAAGTGTCCAAGTATAAATACTCCTATAACATTTTTAAAAACTTATAACAAGTTTAAATCATTTTATCATTATTCAGATATATATATCTGAATAATTATTTTATATAATTACTTTCGTGATTACAAAAATTTAATATTATAAAAGTGAAGTGAGAAATAGAAGATAAGAAAGATAAATAAAAAATATTTTTTGGAAAGCAAGACTGCACAATATTTATACAAGGATACAATATATTTATAAATATATCTTTAGTTATATATCTATAGTTATATACTCATTGTCTTTCTATGCTATTAATTCTAAATCGATTTTATAGTTCAAGTTATGCGATAGAAAACAGATAATGTCGCATAGATCTGCGTGCAGGTAATTTTAAAAAAACTTGCATCATCGAATTACCATACATGTATCATAGAATGCTGTATTATCTATTTATTCAACTCTATTAAATATGATTTTATTATAGCAATAATAGATAATATCAAATATTTAATATCTTTATCATAGTAGCAGTTTAAGATAAAATATTAATATATGCATTCTTTTATTTTCACTTTATATATACATTTGATAATAAATTTTGTTTTTTGTTTCATTTAAGCTAATAAAATGCAATTTATTGAAATTATTGAGGAATATAAAAATAAATGAATTGAAAAAATTGAATAAATTATTTGAAGTTTTTTCTTTAAGTGCTTTAATTAAATTAAATTATTTAAATTATTTAATTTTAATGTATTTAAAATATATTTTAAATGTAATATAAAGAAAAGAAGATAAAAAATAAAATAGAATAGAAAAATAATTAGAATTCATTTATTATGTGATACATTACTTCAAACATCAATTATAAAAATTATAACATTTATAGAGAAAATCTATAAATCTAAAAATTAATTTTGAAGATAGAATTGATCGAAAAAAATTTTGAAGAAATTAAATTTTTATTTAAAATTTTGAAAAAAACTTTAGTAAATTTAAAATAAAAAAATATTTCTTTAAATAATTGATGTACTTGGTAAATAAATAAATAAAAAAAAGAAAAGAAAACTAGAAAAAAATATAGAATTAAAAAAATAACTATTTCTATTATATTCGAGAATTTTATTGAAAATAAATAATACAAATCGTATAACTTAATGTGCATACGATTATCTCTTAAGTTGTTCATTATGTTCACTTTTCTAGGCTACGTATTGTGGTTACAAAATAAGATATCGCTCAATTTCGCAATTAAGTAATGTAGATTTTCAACTAAATGTGAGTCATTATCAAATTAAAAAAGAAAGTATCGATAAATATCGTTATTTTTTTCAATACAATTTTTTAAAGGGGCTGGAAGAATGAAAATTGATTTCAAATTCGGTAGAAGCAATTACTCGAAATTATTATTACAAAGTTCAATATTTGTATATAATTTCAAACAAGCAAACAAATCTGATATTATCGTTAATATGTTAAGCTGTTAATTAAATATTTGATTAAAGCAGTTGTTGAATGTTTGAAAATAGTTTAGATACTAATGTTCGAGAAAGAGAATATTCATTTTATATTTTACAAACGATTTGATAGTACCAAGTAGTTTAATTTATAGCACAGTTTATTTTACATGATCAACTTTTAATCTTTTGCACTTTTTATAATCTTCTGTTTTATAATTTATCTTTCATTATTTGTTTTATGATTCTATGAGATTAGTATGTTTCTATAGATATGAAACGTTATTTTCTAGCTTTGATCAAAATTTATCGATCGAAGAAATATATCATTAACTGATAATAATTGATTATCGAATATCAACAGAAAAAAAAACGTAGCAAATATATTTGAAAATGTCGAAAAAAAAAAAAAATAATTATTTTAAAATGAAACGTAATTTGAAAAAAAAATTATGTATTATTATACATATTACGAATCGATGAAACGTTATAAAATAAAATTATTAGAAATTAAATAGGAATTAAATTAAATAATACTTTTGGAATAAATTTAAATAATTATAAATTAATTTAGATTGCGAATAATGAAGAAAATGATTGCATTGTATGATAATAAAAATCAAAATAACTTAACATTTGAATAATAAAAGTTCCATTTCATAATATATTTTCAACCTAACAATTTTCTTTAATTAATTTCTAATTTAATTTCATCTTTTATTATATCTTTTATATAGTACTATCAACAATAATTCTAAAATACTGAAAGGAACGTGTAATCTATATTACAATATATCTTATATCGTGATAAAATATTTCTGTTTTTCGTGTTTTTTCCCGAAAATTAATCTTGAAACGCAATAGAGCAATATCGACGCCTCCTCGTCGATGATCCTCGTTTTTCTATGGTCGTTTCCTGCCTGTCAGAGGCACACTGCCTGTTTCCGCTACACGCGAGAAATTGAGCGCATCGCAATTTCCGTAGACGAAAATTGCACGAGATAAACTCGATGTTTTTCAGATATAAAAAGCTAATGACAAATTATTTATGATGATAACGTGATATTTATCTCGAATGACTTCCGTGACAATGGTTTCCCGAACAATGTTTTCGCACGTGAACAGAAAAGCGACGTAGAATGATTTGAATAAATTATTCGAAACCCGACTTATATGTTACGATGTTTATGTCACGTACGTTTTCATTATGGTGGTCGAAACATTCAACAAAATGTTTCGTTGATGTAAAACTATTATGATACTATTTTTGACACTAATGTTTTAACGAATAAAAATATTTTATGAGACGAATACGATATTTGAAGAATTTTTCAAAATTTTTTTCATGAATACTTCCCATAAATACTTTGAACATAATCGTTAGAAAATGCATTCACTGGTAACTGTAGCTTAACATGATCATATGCCATTAAGTAAATAGTGCTATTAAGTTTAAGAGATCGATTATATCGGCAGATTCTAGTTGGTCTTTGATGTTTAGAAGAAATTGAATAATCGATTTAAATTGTATTTCGTTTATCAGTTTATTCGATTCCAATTTCTTTTCAATTTTTATTTATTAATTTTTTTATTACTTGTTCAATTGCAATTATTTATTCGAAAAGGAAAATTTGTTATTTTTTCTTTTATTTTTTTATTATTTTTAAATCATTATGCGATAATTTTGATTTTTTATTAATTTTTATTTATTTTTTATTTATTTTTTTTTTTGTATTAAATGTAACGATTTTATATACGAAATGTTTCTTGCTTCATAAAATTAAATTCAATAAAGAATAACAAACAAGTTTTAATTTCAATAATTATTATATATTATATATTTCAAAAATTATAAGAAGATTTTCACAATTATCATTGCTAAACATTGATTTGAAATAAATAATATTATATTTATAATGTAACATTAAAATGAGTTGGAATATTTGATATTACTGTTTTCTAAATAAAAATTATCTTATCGTTTTATTATAATTTAATATTATTATTCTAATGGCGATATCGTTAAAATAGAATTATGTTACTAAAATTTTCTATAATACATCTTACAATTATCATCAATAGTAATCAACCAAGATTATTTATAAAAATCTTCCATATTAGTAAAATTATTTATAATTATAGAATCATGATCTTTTATTTTTTATCAATAAAGAAAATTTATTTTGATTATGAAATAATAGTGACTATGAAATAATACTAAAATAATAAAAAAAACTATCTAATATGAATTTTATTTAAAATAGGAATTTTTATAGATTTTAATGTGTTGAATATTAAAATTGAATCAATATCAAAAAAAAGTTTTTTTAAATGTTTCAATTTTGTGCTTTTACAATAATAATTGTACAGTTACTCGTGAAATGATTCTGTCGAATAAGTAATTGTTTTTTAATTTTATAGGTTACATATAAGATATATATAAGATTTAATGATAATTATTGATTTATAATTTTGACTTTATTTGTTGCTTTTTAATTATTATTAATTTTTATTATTATCAATTATTATTATTTTTAATTATTTTACTTATAATTTGGCAATAACATCAAATAATTATTAAGAAATTATTTTATATAGAAAAAAAGACTACTAACGTTTGTCGTTTAGATAGTAGTTGAGACCTAAGCTTACTAAGAGTATATACTCTATTTATAGTTTGCGCAACTCATCAAGAAATCTAACGTAATAGAATAACTGTTGCACATGCGTCGGAAATTCTAATGACATAATTTGTTTAAATATGTTAAATTTGTGAAAAAAAAAGAAATGCAAAAAAAAATATTTGATTTGCATTTAGAAATATAATTATTTCTTTTTGAATCATTCATAGAAATGAATTTTTTTTATATTGAAAAAATATCTTGAAAATGTATTCATATAAACGATTTGAAATTACACAGAAAAGATACGATTTTTTTTTTAAATTGATTAGATAGATTTATTTAAAATCATTTAAAATATTTACATAAATGATATCAATTTTCATTTGGATTATGTAGAGGAAAATCTATTATTTTCATTGCTTCAAGATAAAAAATAGAATTCATTTTAGAATACAGAAAGAAATAATTATTATAATAATTATATTTATTCGTATAATTTTTCACAAAAATTTATTTTGAAAGTAATATACATCTATATTTCGTAAGTATTAAGGAAGTAATAGAATTCAATTTATATACAATTGAATCATCATTATTTAATATATCTATTATTGATTCAAATTTAAAGGCTAAAATTTTATTATGACAAAATTATTTATGACAAAATAAAAATTGAATGATGTCAAAGATTTTGAGTACAGATATAATTAAATATATCACATAAATTGAAGATTTTAAGTATAAAATAGAAAGTAATATTCATAATTTTTTCTCTTTTGAAATATAACAAAAAAATAGTAAGAAACTGTTTCGTTTTCTTGCATCTATTTCAAAATTAATGTAATATTCAATGTAAGTATAAGAAATGACTCATTGAGTCATTTCCTCTCCGTCGCAGTTTTCTAATTGTAAGATATTTGAAAGATATTTGACGGAAGGAGAAAGTATCGAGTATCATAGAATAATGATACTTTTTGCCATATAATATATATAATATATAATTTATTTTCTTTTTTATTATTTATAATCTCTCAATGTTCTATTTATTGTAAGCTTAATATAATTTTCTTCATATTCATTGGATGTCGAGAGAATGAAATTTTAACTTCGAGAATATTGAACATGATTATGTTGTTCGTCTCTAAAAAATTTTTCCTTAACATTTAAGGATAGTTTTTTTAGCTTTTTTCAGGATAGCTTTTAAGCTTTAATTTAAAGAAGCATAAACATTATATTATTTATTTGTTTCCATTATATTATTTATTTGAGATTTTTGACTTTTTTTCACATGTAAACGAGGCAAAGACATTATACTTTTTAATTAGATTCCTTCTCAGGTTTTTTGAGGTCAATTTCTTAATTTCGATTACGTTCTAACGAAGTGAACTTTATAACTAGCTTAACTCTTGTTAGACATCTCGAAAAATATTAGAGAATTAAAAATATATGTATATATAATATTAATATATAATACTAAACCAATTTAATAAAGCGAGGCTATTTTACTATTTAAATATATTAAGATAAAGTGACAGGGGAGAGTATAATGGCGATCAAAATCGTTTCTAACTTTTGATTGAAAAAATGTTTTAAAAATTTTTAATATGGAATAAATATTTAATATTTTCAATAATCAAATAATTAACTAAATTAAAGTATAGCTTTGTATTAGTTATTACATACATTTAGGTATAGAAATAAATCATAAAAATAACGTTATTAATATTAAAAATATGATAGGAAGTTAAGAATATTCGAATATTTTTAATAAAATTAATATTGATTTTCATTATTAGAAAATTTTTAAGAATTTTTAAACAATAAATATTCTATATATTTAAAGTATGATTATTAATAAGTAAACTTATTGAGATATTCAATATCATTGAAATAAAATATTATTGTATTACCAAACGAAAATATGGAAATTTTTTTAAACATAATTTTCTAATTGATTATTTTGCAACTATTCAATTTTATGATTATGCAATCGCGGTTAACCATTTATACAATCATGCAGTGATCGAATTGCATTGATTATGCGAGGATCTATGCAATTATGATCGATAAAAAATTCTAAAACTCTCATACTAAATCCTATAAATATAAATAGGCTTTTTTAAAGTTTTAAAAACAAAAAATAAAAAACAATTGAAACAAATTTAAATTTTAAATTAAAATTTTACATACAAGATTTTTTTTTTTTTTAATTCTGAATACAATATTGCATAATTTCATAAGAATCACACAAAACATGAAAGAGAAAAAATATTTTAAACAGAAAAAAGAAAATATAAAATTAAATTATTCCAAGCTTTAACTTGAAACTTGATTCAAATTCTCAAATTTACCTAATCTAGATATTGAGCGAAACAACAATTATTGTTATTTATTTAAACATTAAAATTATTAAAATAATATATAAAATAAAAATTAAAGTATATGTCTCAATAACTGTCACTTTGTTTATTTCATTCAATACTACATAACATATAAGAAATAATACATAAAAATTTTATGATTAAATTAACGATTGAAATTTTTAATTTTGCTATTTAATCTATAAATATTGCAATCGTAGAATTGTCAATAATTAATAGATCTGACAATTATTGAACGATAATAATTAATAACAACGAAATAATATTTGATAATCATAGGGACATTAATATTTTCTTGCTAATCTATATAAGATTTTAATTAATTATTAACAATTTAATAATTAATTATTGATTTAATCAACTCTTCAATATTGAAAACTTATAAATATTCATTAATTATAAAAAAAAACTTCAAGCAATATTTTTATTTCTCGAAATGAAACAATTTTTAGTTAAAAAACTTCTAAGAGACTGAATGTAGTGATACATGACAAGTTTAAGATGGCAGTTATTGAGATACCAACCTTTAATGAAGTATCATCCAAAAATAATCGTTGCAGTGTTAGAAGAAATTACAGAAGCGATTGAATGCAGCCGGCTGGCACAGTGGAATCGCGACAACTGAGCCAAGCTTCGTTACCGTTTGACTTTGACCCCTATTTTCTCCCTCTTTTCAACGCTTATTTATGATATTCCCATCTCTTCGATAAGGATTAGAACCGAATATGTAATATAGGTTAGAGGAAGTGTAGATTACACGATGAGAGACCAATAAGAGAGATTCAACATTTGCGATTCTATAATCTAATTTCGCACTCATATTGCTTGACGTCAGACTTTAGAGACGATTAACTCATGGGATCTTGTTTAAATACCTCTGGATTTCTGATGGTTAATGAATGTTACTGGTGTGAGCTTTCGTAGGTTCAAGGTTTTAGTTAGAAAGTTTGGTTTAAACCTTACTGATACGGTTTACAAATTAAGCGCGCTTTTACTTACACGGACGAGTTTCAACCCGATGAGTTGTTTCCTTGTTAAAAGGACAATTTATGATAGTTTCTATTCTTCTGAAAGGATGAAATGTTGTTCGATACATAGCAAAATAAATATATTTAATTTTTCTATGATTTTTTAAAAAATAGAATTTTTTTTTGACATATATATAATAATATATAATATATAACATAAAACTTTTGAGCAAGAGTGAAGATAAATATTATATTTTTTAAATGCTGTAATTAATATTAATATTTATGAAATATAAATATAAAAATATTTTTGAAAACTAAAATATATTAAATGAAATATATGTTTATAATATTGATATGGTAAATGGCTGAAGATAGATATTGTACATATACATATAGTTAATGAGTACATATACATATATAATTAACAATGCTTATATAGTAATGATATACATATATTCCTTACATATATTCCTACAAAATGTTCAATTCTTTAATATATAATTTTCGTTAAACATAAATAAACATATAAATATATATGTTAAATATATATGTTAAATATATATGTTATTAAGAAAATGTTTTATCAAATAACCTTCGACTAAAGTTTCCTATCTATTATAGAAATTTTTTTAAAAATAACTAAAATTTTAAATAAATATTTAAATTTTTCGAAAATAAGCATTTAAGTTTTTCGAAATTTAAATAATTATTGCAATCTAAATGCATTTTGTAAATTTGAACGAAATTTACACAAATTTTGTAAATTTGAATGAATATTTAATTATTCAAATTCTTCGAAACATAATTAATATAAATAAATATATGAATAAACATATTCTAAATATCGGTTGAATATCAAATAGTGTATAAATACTTTTTTATAAGAATTATTAATAAATATCAATTATATTATTTCATAAGACGTTATGTTATTATATTTTCATTGAAAAATTTTTTTGTAATTTAGATATTCTACTCTACTTTAGATGTATCTGATTTATAGAAATGAAATTAGATAATAAATATCTATATTTTTTAAAAATAGATTTGTTTTATATTTTTTTACAGAATACAGCTGCATATAACGTGAAAGAACAAAATGAAAGGCTAACTGATATCGAAGATATGGATTCACCGGGTTTAGGGATCAATGCTAGAACAGTTCCATCATTGTGCTATGGAAGAAACATGACGTTTCCACGGCCAGCCTCTTCTTGCACTCATAGACATGAACTTCCAGCTATAGTCACAGAAGGCGAAAGTTGTAGACTCCTTGCTGAGGTAAATTTTAATTATTAAATTATTGAGAATATATAATATAATAATGAAGATAATATAATAATTGAGAATAAATCGTAACCTCTTTTGATATAAAATTACATCTCAAATATTTTACATTTTGTTGTGACTCTTTTGCTTTATTTCATGTTAAATTAATTAATTAATTTAACATGAAATAATAATAATAATAATTAATTCATTACCTCTCGCGTTCAAACATTATTACAATTATAAAATTATCCGAATATTTGTTATTATATTATATTTCATATAATTCCTTTTTTTTAGCTTTAAATTTTTTTTTCATAATTCATGTTGTTATTTTATTTAATTTTTTATTAATTATGATTTGATGAATGAGCTAATTGATTTATTAATTCAAAATAATTACGAAATAACAAAAATTAAATAAAATTTTGAAAAATTTTTTCAACAAATCATTTTTAATTCAGCCATCATAAATTGTAGTAATCAAAGAAAATATCGATATTCTTAATTATGATAATTATGATAATAATGAAAATACTTTCTTAAAATCCATTTAAATCAATTTTCACTCTTTCATCTTACTTTTTCAGCAACAAGAGAACAATTCGTGTAGCGATGGACAATTGTCGGGTGTGATGCCGGATGTTGCGATGGCGACGGCCTCTTTTGGAGCGTTGCAACTGATAGAGGAACAGGAGCTAGAGTTGGATTTAGGGGATGGAACTTCCCATCTCTTGCAACACGTTTCACCTTCGAGCGGGACGATGGGATCCCACAGATCCTCCCTTCCGCATCCTCATCAGAGGCATTATACTGGCCCGCCTCCTCCACCATACATGTACCATCGAGCTGGCACTGCCTTACCAAGATTTATTTAAGATTATTTTTACGAGATAAGAGGACTGTATGGCAACTATAATCACCCCTAAAAAGGGTAGTTCATTTAACGAACGAATATGGAATCACCAGGTGTACTCTTCATGTACTGCCAAGTTTGTTCTCTCAGCAGTTAGATTAGTGAAGAAATCTCTCGGTTCGTCTACACGAAGATTTTAACGAAATTCAATGGATTCAGAGGTTGGATATTTTGATTAAATACCACAATATTATCGCGCCTGTACAGGATGTTTCTGAAAATTATTTAGGATTAAAGGATGTTTGTGAAAACATTTAGGATTATTTATGAAGTTGGCTGAAAAGTCTTTTTATTTTTTTTTTTAAATTCGTTTTTGAAAATATTTTTATATTCGATTTTATTAGTATTATATAAATTTATTAGTATTTAATATAGATATTATTTTCAATGAAAGCTTTTACTTGATCATTATCCATAACATTTGATCTAGGAAGTCATATTTAATAAATTTTATAAATAATTCTTATCATGAAAAAAAATCTTTTTTATAGAAGAAAATTGATGATGATAAAACATGTGATCATTTATTGCATTTCATCATATGTCGCATGTATCTTTTATTGAACTTACGTAACATTTTTGTCTTCATGATATAATAACATATCTTGTTATCTTGTATTTAATTTAGTTAAATATAATTTAATTGGAATTTTTTTATACATTCTAAAATGCATTTATTAAGCATTTTTTCTTGTTTTATAATATCAATTCAATCTACAAATTTGTATAAAGAATTACAATTTCCATTTAATGAAAATACATTGCATTTTTTATAATAAAATTTAATTTAAACTATTTAATTTAATCTTTAATATTATTATATAATTATAAAATTATATTTTATCCATATTATTCATAATACAAAAATCGCAGCAATCAATTTAATACAATATTTGATTATATTTATTTGATTTTAATATCAATATAAAAAAAATCATATGGAAAGGAATTGATATAATCAACAATCTAATGATATAAATTTTGAACATAAAACTTTTTGCAATCCAATAGATAAATTAATTAAAACGAACTAATATTTAAAAATAATTTATTTTTTGAAACATCCTATACAGTAATAAAAAAATATATTAAAATATTCTAAAATAATACGTCCAAATTTCATTATAATCTTCGACACCAATCTCAGGTTTTATGTCAGCTAGAAAGTTCAAATTTTAGAAGTATTTTATACTTCAATGATACGCAAAATAAGCGTGTTACCTGCGAGAAAGTTTGTTTTAATTACTTTATAAAAGAAGACCTAAAAGGTGAACACTTTACGCAGGTTTCGCGCCAAATATTCGAAATTATTTACATAGTCAACAATGATTCGTTGACGATTGATTGGTGAGACATCTGCCGAGGCGTCTGTGATGCACGAAGATGTACTTCTTGTGGTTCTTGACGCGACGATGACTGTACGTCGATGAAAACTTCGTTCTTGCGGGTACAAATTTACAGTTACGACGAAGAAATAATTGTACGTACTAGTTTATTTAAGCGCAGCTTAACGAACGTAGAGGACCCCTTGGTTTCCAAGATATACATATACATATATACATATATATATATATTTATAATCGTAAGCTCGGGAGACAATTCGATCATGGAAAGTTCATGCTTGTTAGGTACAATCATGTAATAATAAATGTAACTTCTAGGTGCAGACGCGTGTGAGATGCAGATGCAGCTGTGGTTCATATGCACATATACATATGGATATGTATAACGTGCGTGATACAAATATACGTGTGATTGTGTATGTAGGTGCACAAATGCGCGAGCTCTCTAAGTACCACATAAAGTGTTAATTAGACGATTCTGTCGCCGATGTTGCGAGAATGAGTGAATGTTGAAAACGAGAATGAGAGAAGAAAGAATGAATTCAAGAATAAAATTGAAATATGAAATTAAAAAAGAAGAACGAGAGAAATAGAGTATATGTGTTATATGAATGGAAGAGAAAGAGAATGAAGACCACAGAAAAAAACGTGCAGGTATATATAATCAGTGTTTATGAACATTGTTCTTTGTTTGAAAGGAGACAAAGCTGTGGGTATGATCTTTGCTAATTCATATTATCTATGATATTCAATAAAAATTATTTAAATATTGGTAGATGCACTTTATCTTCGAGCAACGTTAAATTATTATTTTTTACGTCCAATCGATTGGGTGATTTTTTTGTGTTTAGATAAGACGCGCGTAGATATTTCTAAACATATTTTTGTCAATTTTTGGCATCATTAATTGTTCCAAATGTAATATTTCGTATTGTTCGCTCATTGTACAATATTTCGAACATATCGTGTTCATAGTAGTCGAGAATCGTTGATCCTTGTTTTCGTACAACGATTATTCTTCAGATAGTTTTTTCTTTCTGTCATAAAAAAATAGGTGAAATAAAACGTTGATTAATTTGCGCTTCTGTCATTTTACATGATAGCAGATCGGTCAGAAGTTAAATTTTTTTACTGAAATCTAACCTAAAAATGCAAGATTGAGGACGTGCAATGGCAAGTGTGCCTTTTGCCACAATATCGCAAGAAAATTATTCCTTTTTCATTAAAACTGTTGTTACATAAGATTGACATGAATTTACTTAAATAGAAGTTAAGTCTAAAAGTTCATTTTTATTTCAGCAATATCAATGAGATTTGGCTGTCTTGTCATTGTCAACGTCCTTATTATGTATGTAGTTGAATGATGCAGTAGTTTCGTAGGTAGTTGTTTCCACCGTTAGATTTTGTTTAAATCGTTGTTATTTTGTCTTTTATCTATTTCCATTCCGTAGCGAAGACTTGAAGCTTTGTATATGGTATATTTTAATTTATAAATTATAAATCCATTTTCAAAATTTATAGCGTTTTTTAATTATTGTATCCATGTCAATTTTATTTATAATTGAAAAACTCAGTGCTGTAAAAGAATTAAAGAATTTTTTGGGAAAAGGATATATATCTATGAGACTTTTAATATATGGGATAAATATAATGCATTTTAAATTAATATTTATTATATAATCTTTTTTCTATTATTATTATTTAAGGAATTATTTAAAAAGTTAGAACGAATATTATTAAGGAAATTAAAAAGCTAGAAAAAAACTTTCAATGTAGATTATTATTTCAATGTAGAATTGATTATTTTTACTTCTTTTTAAGAAAAAATTAGTTTTTCAATTAATGATATAAAAAAAAATTAATAAGAGCATATATATTCTTATTAAATTGAGCTTTTCAATTTCGACCAAATGATATTATATATATATATATATCTCAATTTATGCTATTCTTTCTCCTTTTCTTGAATATTTCCTGTATTTTATATACTATTCCATTCTATTTCCTCAAGCATGTCGAATATACAGATATAGAAAAATAGATATGAAAAATCGCCAACATATATATATATATATATATCATTTTATCTCAGTTCAATGATTATGAATATATTTCTTGTAAATTTTTTTCTCGACTCAATATGGCATACATAGTACATTGTGAAAACATGTAACTCTAAAAGATAAATTTTAGTTTACATAACTTGAAATTGATTGAGAAAAAGTCAGCCAGTTTGCTAATGACAAAATTAATTATGAATATATATGAATAATAGTGATGATCGCTAAAAAGGTAAAAAAAATTAATAGTATTTAAGAATAATGCATCATGGAAAAAATTTACTTAAAATCATTGATAATTTATTGATTTACATAGTATTAAAGTAAAATTGTATTTAATTATTATTTAATATTATATAATATTATTTAATATTTCAACATTTAACACGATATAACTTATTTACATTCTCGTAAATATAACAAAAATCGATACTTTTTATCTCCTAAATTTAATATAATAGGCAATTTTTATAGTTGGATTTAAATTCATCACATATGAAAAACCATTTTACAAATACTTTAACAAATACTATCATTTTTTTACGCACATTTTTTTATATGGAAAATATAATTATTTTTCATATAAATGAATCAAATTTGTAAAAAAAAATGTTAATTGTAATTGATTTTTCTTTATACAGATATTTTATATACATATGCATATATATGCATATGTATATAAGATTTACATAAATTGCATTAGTTTTAGAAAATTGATTTAAAAAAGATTCTAAAAATAGAATGTTTTATTATTTTATGCGGAAATGTATATTTATATCAATAATCTGTTGATTTAAAATATTTATTATAAATATTTATTATATATATTTATTATATATAATATTTATTATATATATTATATAAGCAAAGATTTTCAATATCTATTATTATTGTTATAATGAATTTTTATACTTTAGATACAATAGATATTTATAAATATGCTACAATTTAGTTTTCTTTGAATTGAAAATAATTTCAAATGTTTCTCAATTTTTTTAAATTAACGCAAATTAATTATCGATTTCAATCTATCGTTTTTTTGATCAAATCATTTTTGATATTACATTCCATTGAAATGGCTAGATTAAATGGTAAATGAAAACATCGAAAGATTTAATTCTTTGCTCGAAGAAGATTGCGATTCGTTCACTGAATAAGTCGGATAGAGAATAAATATGCAAGGAAAAAAATATAAAGAATAGTTTGATTGTAAAAATCCATTGTTTCCTGGAAGAATTTAATCTCGGCTTTGCAATAACTGTTTGTTGTTATAGAACAAAATTCTGTTTCAAAAGATAATTGAAATTTCATCTTTCACAAATCGTAGATAGAATTATATATATATAAATTGAAAAGGTCAAGTCGGCGAATAATTCAAAAATGTATTCAGATCAAAGATAAATAAATTAAAAATGGATATATCAAAGAAAAAAACGAATATGTCAAAAGTGTAACAAGATTTTAAAAAATTTTATGAAAACAAATGTGAAAATCTATTAAATATATATAAATTTTATAAATAAATTTGATTATGCAATGCAAACTTACAACGTATAATCATACGAACATAGAAATAGCTGTATGGATCCATAATGTCAACGATCTGTGCAAACCAGATGGACCGCGCTACTTGAAGAGGTGGTCGTCAAAGGGTTAAGTAGTCTCGCATCAGACAAGTAGGTCAGCGAAGTAGATCTGTCTGCTGTAGATTATAGATACAACTTGTATGTCGTCAAGTGACTTGAATCTCGAGCTTCATTTAGAAGTCTTTATGTAGCAAGCCGATTCTTTTTTCAACAATAATACTAGTTAATCCTTTTCTTTTTCAATTTTTCTTTATCAAATTTCTTTACCAGATGAATTAAAATAGAGAAGTTATTTTTATAATTTTTCTTTAAAAAAATTATAAAAATAAAGAAATAAATGAAATCGAATCATTATAAGAAATAATCGATCGAAAAAATTAATAACTTAATAATTAGAAAAAAAAAAAGATAGAAATATGAATAATTTTTTTAAATTATTAATAATTTTGGAAAAGAATATCGTTTATGAACAATTGTAAAGAAATAATATAGTTTAAAGAGACAAATTTCTATAGAAAAAAATATTTTAAATTTAAAATAGATATATTTGAATTTATGGAAATATATTGAAATTTTTTGCTCTATATATATATAACAGAAAAAAACAGTTGAGGAAAAATGCAACGAAGATTTTCAAATAATTCGATTTGCTACACAACGAAGCATAAGGTTTCTCGAATTGAATTGTCGAGTAGAGTTACGCTCTAATTCTCAATTTTAATTCGAGCTTAGCTGGTGTATGTTTAATGATAAGATTTATCACATAGCGTATATCGTACAATATATATATATTGTTCTAGTGAATTTCTTTTATCAACAATTTAAACAATTCAGTTTTACTTTGAAATCAAAGGATTTAAATTGATCAATCTAAATAATTTTATTGATATATGATAACGTATCTATATTATTTTAATTAAAAATAAACAGGTAAATAAAAAGCGTAAAATATGGAATCAGAGATTTTATAATTAATAATAATTAAGATAAGAGTCTTTGTAACTGTCTACTATGTAAATAAGTAGCTCTTATCGCGAATTTTCTTGTAAATTTTCAAAATATTCTAATCGTTAATCATAAAAGAATAACTTACAGATAATTTAAGGCAAACATTTTAAAAATAAGTATAACGTTTGATAGTCGTTATCTGATTTGTATCTCTCTCATTAAGCCAGTCAAGAAATTTTGATTTCAAACATAGATACATTATGTGAGAAACATAAATAGTGTGCATGCATTAACGTGACCGACATACAATTAACGTCACAGCTAAGGGGAGATGCTTAAAAAAACTTTTCTATCACGTAAATGTGCCTAAAAAAGAATCATAATTGATATTTGGTTATTATGTTTTAAAAGTTTGTCGAGGGAAAAAAATGAGAAAAAAGTAAGTTTGAGGGAGAAAAATGAGAAAGAAGGAGAATGAATAGATAAAAATAGAAGCGAAACGTTTTTTCAAAGAGGAAAATTACTATAAATTATTGAAACAATTTAAAATATATATTGCAAGCGTGAAGATAATTGTACTTGAAATTTTGTTGTGTTCAACAGATAAAATCAAAGATAAACGAATCGACGTTTAATTCGAATTTCACTGAAATGATATCATAATTATGTCATTGTTTTTTTTTTTTTTTTT
>NW_006263502.1:1093180-1098361 GCF_000469605.1 Apis dorsata
TTCTAAATTTATGAATATTCATTAATGAATATGATTCCAATTTGGAATTATTGCTTTTAATTATTCAATTTTTAATAAATTTCTTTCTTTAAAACTCTCTTTTAATTATATTTCAGTTAGCAAAAATACTTTGATCTCCATAAATTAAAATATATATATATATTTTTTTTTCTAAAAAATTGTGACGATTTTAATTAAGTATAGATCTGAATGACTATGAAAATTAAAAATTAAAAAAGAAAATATCGAGAATAGAATTATTTTAAAAGAAACGTATTATATACTCAATTAAAATTTTTTCACAATTGTTTTACTGGCTTCCAAATTCGAGAATATATATATATATATAAAAATGATTCGTGTTGAATGAAATTTTGATGAAATAATAGCTATCATTTCATCTTTTTTTTTAATTTTCAGTCATTATTATTATCCCTGTAAAATTTTCTTTTCACGTTGATTCATGAATTAAGGATAGGATGAATAACAAATAAAATCAAAGTCGTGGTAAATTTAAGAACAATGTATGTATATTTCTTCACAAGCCATGATATCATCTAGCGCGTAAAATCGTTTCGTATCGATGATAAACGGTACGGTGGTCGGTATTGAATTCAGATTAACCCCCCGAGTCTCGTACAGCATCGGTATCTTAATTTAATAAAAGTAAGCCGTACAAATCGTACCGTAAATCGAATCGATGTCCCGTATTACGTGGACGCGGATACATCGCGTTTTTAACATTCGTACAAATTATAATATATTCATTTTATTTTATTTATCGCACACATTTAACATTATTAATACCTGTGTTTACTCAGGGTAAGAACTTATTCTAAGTCGTGATCGATATACAGTTGGGCCACGTTGTGGAATAATTCGTATTTTTCGTATCAACGTTGTTGCGAAAAAAATATAAAAGATTATTTACAAAAAAAAAAAAATTAAAAAAAAAAAATTATCGAAGCAAATTTTAACGGAACGAAAATAAAGTTTTTCAGTCCTCGGTTGTGATTACTCAATTGTGGCCCTCCCTGTCGCTGGGAGGTCTGATGATCTTAATTTGCTTACAAATATCGAAAATACGTTTGCCGTAGTATAACAAAGTAACAAACACAATACACCTAAATTAATTAGTAATTATGAGATGCGCGATGATCTCGCTTTAACCCTTCGCTCCTCCTTTCGCGGATCTCTGAAATAGATACATACACGATTGACATTATTATATATCTGAAAATTCAACTTTGTCACTGAAAAATAAAAGTTATTTAATTCAATATTTATTACAAGAATTATAATTTATTATCATTATTATTATTATTATTTATTATTTAAATTATTTAATCTTCGTGTCAATATCTAGATATTCGTGTACTTTCAAATACGTATTTAAGATTAAACTTAATATAATTCTCAATAATTTTTCAAGTTAATAGAAAAATTATAAATTTAAGTAATATTGAGAATTTTTTACATTGACGTAAGGGTTAATGAAGATATTAGTAATGGAATTTGAAAACGAGAATTCCTTGAATTATTTGAAAATGATATATATAAAAAAAAAAAAACAATTCACAATGTTTTTCATGCTTTATAGAAAAGGTTTCAAGTAAAGGAGCTAAGTAACGGAAATTGGACTACTTACCGGAGTTTCCTTTCGACCTACGATCTTACACTTAGAGCGTCCTATCATACCGTATTCGTACAAGCACGAGCAATCTTTCTCAAATTCTACGTTGACGAGGCTATCTGCGATCCTCTTTGCTGCCACTTGAACGAATTGCTTCTTCTGATTCGACTTGGCGTCCAAGAAGTTGTTAGAGCTGAACGCGGCACCGCCAGACTGCAATGATATGATCTCAGGTAAATAACGCTCGATTCACTCAACTCTTCCCTTTAACTTTATTTCTAACTTTTGACGGGCTCAAAAAAAAAAAAAAATCCCTAATAATAGATGAAGATCACTTGTTGAACACTTACGAAAACCGCGAAGTCAGCGCAGACGTCCTTGATCGCCGGTACGAGATTGCTCTTCATGTCGGTGCTTCCGGTGAGTGGCTTCTTCTTGCTGTCAGCGAACGTATACACGTTGTCTTGGTCGTAAGCGACGATATTTTTCTGAGGCTTGCCCGAGACGAGAAGCTCTTTCGGATACGACACGTGGTAATAGGTGAGTCCCAAATCACGATATATTTTAAGACCGAGTATAAGTCTAAGTTGCTGCAACTAGGAATTAGAAATGGATAATTTAAAGTGTTAATTATAATTGCATTTAAACATATACAAAATATGAAAAATAGAGAAATATAAATATACGTGTCATTATCTATTGACATTTTCAAATTAAGAGATTCATATAAGTCAGTATAAAATTTATTAATATATTATTCAGAATTATAGAAAATTTTTTCCTTGTCGTTTTTTAAAAGAATATTCTACTTGTCAAGTAATTTTATCTATAAAGAAAATATATCTCTGTTTCTAATTCCTAAAAGTGTAAATAAGAGTCTGTTTAAAAATGATTGATCAAATCAAAATCATAGTTCAGATCTGAATTTCAATAAGAAAATCAATTATTCCAATTATTTCCAAGTATATATCTAACATTGATTAATACGTTCTCGAAATACATAGGCCAATCAGTCAGTAGATTATAGTAATGAATTGATTTTGGACAAATTATAGAGATAATTGCTTAATTACTCCTAATTCTGGTTAATTCTGACTGATTGCTATCCACAAAATTACTGATAATTACTGAATAATTACTGACTGTGGATATCAATGCCGAACTCTGTCTTTCCTATAAATTGGGAATCGTGTAATACTTACCTCCACAATTCAATCCTTGAAAGATTTTTAGGAATAATCAATCCTTTGAAACGAGAATATTATAGAAGGAAAATATTTAAAGGGAGGGAAAAAATAAAAACTTACCGAAATAGGGAATGGACTCTTCTCGCAGGGGTTCGCGATCACTCCAACCACAGCTCTCGCCGCACCAGGTCTGAATGGATATCGAATAGCTGCCTCGTAAGCATCGGTCAATTTGAAAGTACCTAATTCGACATCCATTCTCTGGTGTAGATAATCAATTTTTTTTTCCGTGTTGCCATCTTTCGCTTCCTAGAAATCATTAATTTTTTTTAACGCGCAAAATATAATCAACGATTTCCGCGAAATGTTTATAAATTATGCTAACGAGTGCAATTATCGAATAAATAAAAACCAGAATAGATTTATTGGCTGATTGATCATCATATTATTGCAATATATATCATAAAAATAGATTAAAATATCAGCATTCGATAAACTTTAACTTTATAATTTCAAATTCAAATCATATTGATCGACTGATAATATGCTAATAATAAATTCTTCGGTAAATAATGAGACGTTTTGAATAAAATTAGAAAAAAAAAAAATCTGTTACACGTTTCATGTAACGAGCAAAAATATGATGAAAGATTTAATTTCTATGTATGGAAATTTAATTAAATTATGTATGAAATGCGTGCGAAACAACTTCGTTTTCTTAACTAAACGAGAATATTAATGATGTCGATGAATGATGGCGCGCAAAAACATTTCATCTCACGTCGAGTATCGGAAGTACAATGGAATTCCAGACAGATCGTTAATGTTTATTTCATTATACGTCAGTTCGGATTTATCATTGCTTTACGGAATATATATTTATACGAATGAAAGAATGATTCGAATTTCATTCAAGATTTTTCTAACATTATTAACGATAATATTTCATTCATTTATTTGATGACATAGGAATATTATGAATTTTATTATGAATCTTATGAATTTTTAATTTCTTGTGAATTAAATTTCATTATGAGCTTCGCAAGCAATCTCGTGTTATTCTTTGTGTCGTGGAAAAAATTAATACACCGATGAATTTTTTTTAAAAAATCGTTTGTCACGAAATAATGTAAATGCATCAAGGGTTTTCTATAAATTTAATTTCGAGAGAAATTTTTTGATAAATACCATATAATTTTTTTCTATAGAATTACCTGATAAGAAATTATTGGTTTTCCTTCCTCAAACTTCATATTTTTTACTTCACCATCGATGTTGGTGTCGCCATTTAATGTAAAGTGTTGTGGCCATTTCATCATCTCGCTGTACCCGATTAATCCAATGTGCACGTCTCTGTGAAATCAATTGTTTTAAAAAATTATAAATACGAATCGACACGAGTCCGTATTCGAAAATTTTTGAAAGATATTTCCATTGTATTTATGATGTGATTGAAAAATTCTAAATATCTCAATTTCGTTGATTTTTCTTCGTTGATTAGAACATATTTATTTTAAAGAAGAATAAAAGTTTTATTGAGAGGAAAATAATTACAGTTGATTAGAATTTCTTGGGATTTTCATTGGAAGAAAGAATGGAAGAATATAATGTACATAAATATAATAGAAGGGACTTACGTTACTCCTTGTTGTTTCAATTCCTCCCTAAGTTCAGACATTAAAGGCGTAATCATTTCCTTGTATACTTTATCGTTCGGTATCTGTTGTTCGATTACAAAAATAACATCAGCCTCTTTCTTCGGTACCTTTACGCTGAACGAGTCGCCCATGTCGATTTTGTTTCCGCCCACTTTGCAATTTGCTGAAAGTAAGTGGAAAATAATTGATTTTTTTCTTCGATCTTCATA
This sequence comes from Apis dorsata, assembly GCF_000469605.1. Taxonomy (NCBI): domain Eukaryota; kingdom Metazoa; phylum Arthropoda; class Insecta; order Hymenoptera; family Apidae; genus Apis; species Apis dorsata. The sequence continues at coordinate 1,097,868 of NW_006263502.1, forward strand.
GTGTTCACTTTATTATCTAAAAGCTAAAGATATTTTACATTTAAAAGAAATAAAACTTTCGATGCAATTAATTAAATCTTATTCTATCATTATATCATCCGATATCAAAACTAAAATTTATTTAAAATTTATCATCTTTCCAATAAAAGATTTTAAAAGAAGAATTGAATTCTCTTCTCTCTTATTTCTTTCTTATTTCCTATATTTTCTTTATTATTCAAAATTTAGAATTTTATTTAATAGAGAATAAATGGGACCAAAATTGAATTCTATTCTATAAGAATATAATTTATAGAATTTGCTTTATTATTCAAAATTTAGAATTTTATTTAATAGAAAATAAATGGGACCAAAATTGAATTCTATTCTATAAGAATATAATTTATAGAATTTGCTTTATTATTCAAAATTTAGAATTTTATTTAATAGAAAATAAATGGGACCAAAATTGAATTCTATTCTATAAGAATATAATTTATAGAATTTGCTTTATT
>NW_006263502.1:1098495-1101147 GCF_000469605.1 Apis dorsata
GTAGAAAATAATTGGGATCAAAAGTAGAATAGCATTGAATTCTATTCAATAAAAATTATAGAATTAAACACGAGGAACGTACTGCAAGACGATGGTATATAGGTAGACATGACTCCTTGCGCATAGCAAGCATAATGATAAGCCATGGCTATTATGCAAGCTCCAGCCGGTGTGCCAGCGGCAATTGCATGATCGCAGGCATCGCGATATAGAGACGGTTTGACGATATTGAAGCAAGATCTGTAATTATTTCATCATCGTTATGTTATTCCAATGAAATTGTTTCTTCAGAACTTTTGAGAACAGGAATAATGTAATCAACGTAACGAAACAAAATAATAATTTTACGTACTTCAATGGTGAATTTTCGCCAGTGAAGTAATCGGTACAAACTGGGGTACGTTCATTGTGCTGCTCGACCGCTGTCGCGTCTGAACATTCACTCTTCAATTTGTACGCGTTTCCAAATTCTGTTCCACTTTCGGTGACCTAAGGAATATAAGAAAAAAATTGTTCGGTTCGTTTCTTCAATTAGATGAATTTTCATAATGAATGAATCTCATAATTCTTTACTAATTATTCTCATAAAAAATAATATACAAGAACTCTAATCGAAATTAAATAATAAAAGATAAGATTTTTAATTTGAATTAAAAATCATTAGAAATTAAAATAAAATTTCGTCGTTTAGATTAGCACAGTAAAATATTTTATTCCAAAGTAAAAAAAAAAAGAAAAAAGTATATTTTCATCGGGAAGTTTCTGCAATCGGTCTGCACTCGGTCTCTAAATCTACCCTCGGAACCGTTGAAGGACCGTTACCCTTTAAAGATCGAACGATACTCGGTTCGGCACGTGAATACCTTGTTATCCACGAGCGCTTTGACTTCCACGAATTGCCAAGTTTCGTGTACGAGGAAGGCATTAAAAAACTTGGCGACACGACAAATGCATACCTTTCCAGAGGGCAAAGTATAGTCGTCATACGGCTCGTTATTCGCGTCGCCCAGGATTCCACGCAGTTTGCCATGGTAGAAGCCGGAAACGTGGACAGCACAAATCATAGGTGCCTTGTTCGTGCATGTAACGCGAACACCGTAATCGGATTTGATATTGCCGTATGGTGGGAACAGATAAGCGTGCAAATTCTTCGTGTGCGCCGGGTAATCGGCCGGTTTGTTGTTCACTAGAATCTGAAAACGAGCGATTATGTCTAGGCATTATTCAATCCTTTGATGTATGTATTTAACATCGTAAGAAATTATTTCTTGAGACTATATTGTTAAGGTAGAACTATGCGAATAAATTTGAAAATTTCTCGAGTTGAGTCTTTGAGTTGAACGTTAGGTTGGGGAGCAATTTCGAGGGTTTAATCTTTATTTAATTTTAGTATTTTCTCGTTTCGAATTATTCCATAAAAATAACATTTTTGTAAATTATTCTCGAGAAAAGGTGGAGAATAATCTTTTCCAGAATTTTATTTTCAAATTGCATTCGCATCTTCTTCTTTGCAATTAGATGTTAATTATTATCTGTTCTAATAATCTGTTCTAATAATGAATATTTTTAAATCTTTTCTTGTTTTGCAATCGTGATTTGCAAAAAATTGTACATGAATATGTGTGAATGTGTTACATGAATGTTATCACTTACATTTCCGTTGTTCTTGATCGCGATGCTTTCCTTAGGCTCGGTGAGCGTGACACTAATAAGGATACCGTTATTAAAGTTAGCCACGACAGAGAAATTGCCATCCTGCATATCTTGTGCAAGGATATAGGTGCAGGATCCAGCCATAGTTAGGTGACGTCCATCGAACGTGAAGAAATGTCCTCCGTCAGTAACGACACCCGACTTTCTGAACAATGGCGTCGGTCTGTCGGAATGTCAGAAACGAAAATTTTCTAAACTTAAATATTTCTTAAAGGATAATTTAACATAATATCGATTTTCAATCATTCAAATACATTAAATTACAGCTATAAATCCGTGAATAAAAAATATTCTCGAAAAATATCGTTTTATAGGAAAATTTCTATATATTTCGATTTCGATTTCAAAAATTTATATTTATAATTCCGATCTACGTTATTTAAAATCTAAAATAAAAAAAAATTGTGCAAAATGCAAATCGAAGTTTTCAAACAACCTAATAATTATATAATTACGAGCGATCATAAGACAAAAGCAATTCCGTAATACATCCGTCATAATGTGTCGTAACAGCAGGAAATGCTATAAATAGCTTCTTTGAAAATCGTGTAAAGTTAAAACGGAGGTGCAATGTATTAGTTTGCATCTGTCATTCTAATTTAACCGGTTTTGTAACGCGTAACAATTGAACACGCCGATCCGTGCACACATATTTCTCAGAAATTCGTTTACCTGTAAGTGTAATACAGATCCCCAAGCGTTGGTAACTCTCTGTTACGCAAGAGGTTCCAAACGGAGAGCTTTAAGGCTGAGACGGTCGGCAACTTGGACAAAAGGCCGAGATCCGGGGTCTGAATCGAAATTAATCCCCAAACGTTCTCGAACGATGATTGTTTCTGCGCCAGAGCCACGATTGATTGAACCGCGGCCACCAAACTCGAGTAGATCTTCTTGAGCTCGCTCATATCGTCGATCTGTCGATCGAAAAAAAAAAAAAAA
>NW_006263502.1:1101294-1107192 GCF_000469605.1 Apis dorsata
CATTTCTAGATTTATTCCATTTTATTTCGGGAGATCTTTCATTTTGATACATAGCATAGCGTGCGAAAGTTTTTGGCCTACTTCTCAACTTATTTAGTTAAATGGTAATCTTTTAGACGAGTACACGCCATCGACGAAAAATTTTCCAAGACCTTTTACATTTCTGGTTCTGTAATGCGAATAATGCGAGTGACGAGATGATAATATAAAGGGGAACGTTATAAAAAAAAAAAAAGAAAACCAGTTGTAAAATAGTTGTAAAAAAGGAAATCTTCTCTTGAAAAGTGTTATTCATAAAAAAAAAAAGATACATTTTATTATGCAAATTTAAAAGCATAAAGACTTATCGCCAAGCTTATCCCCAAAAGCATTATTGCAATTAAAAATCTAAAAATCTTCGTAGAACGTACCTTCTCTCTTTTCAGGTGTTTGATAACATATTGGTAAGTGATATCGACAAATTGTCTTAATTCTTCGGTGGGCAGTATATTCTTTCCAAGTTTGCACAATTCTTCGAGCGAATTTAAAATATTTTCCGGTATTTGGAAGTTCTTCAGCTCTTCCAATCTCTCCTTTATGGTTTCGTAAATCGGCAAAGCTTTCAATTGGTTAATAAGCAGAGAGCAGAACTCGTCGAGGTTGTGCTTGATCTGTTCCAATCCCTTGAATACGATCTTGGCGATGTCTTGGCTCATTCCGGAAACAAAGTTCAACACGTCCTTTATTTCCTTTTGGTGGTCGTTTATCAAATTCAGAACCGCTTGAAGATACGTGTTGGCGAGTTTCATCACGGCATCGAGGATTTCCAACGCTTGGTGGAATATTTTATCGTACGATTCCTTTAGTTTAGGGTACATCGAGTTGACGGCTTGTTTCACGTTGTTTATTAAGCTGTTCAGCGTTTCCTTCAACTTCTCCAAACCATGGGCGATTTTTTTCAATTCCGTGAGGATTTCGAAAAGGGTGCCGAAATACTTGCGCCTTGAAAAAGAATATATCATTTTTTTTTTTTTAAATTTCGTTTCAATCTCGTGAGAGAAAAACTTGTAGATGGGACAATTTTTCTAAACTCGAATTCTATTGTTGATCCTCGAGTAGTTGACTGTGATGGATGGATCATTGAAAAATGAATTATTACTTTTTTAAAGTAATTTTCTTTTATCTGGTATAGTATCAGATTTTAAAATTGAATATAAATAATAATAAATTGATAGTCTGAGAATCGATTATAACTTTTTTTCTCCCACGATTTTTATTTGTTATTATTTAAATATTATTTTTGAATTTCGTTATATATTTGTTATATATTTTTTATATATCGTAATGTTTTATGCAATAAAAATCTGGAATGTGTTAATAATATATATGATAAAATGTAGTACTGTATATACATACAGGATGTCCTGGATTTTATCCGCCATTTGATGCCCACATACTCTATGAGTAAAAATAAGAAAAAAATGTCATATAATTTCAATTTATTATTATTTCGTATTTTTCTTTTTAATTTTTCTTTTTTCTTTTTTTATAAAATATTTACAAAATACTTATGCTTATATGACTTCTTTTTTTCTTATTTTTACTCGAACAATGACTGCTGACTATGCCGGGATATCTCATCATAAAATATTCCATCTAATCATCTACATTATACCCTTAATTTATCTTGTAATAATATTTCAGATCAATCAAAAAAATATTTTTACAACCAACATCGTAACAAAATTATCACAAGCGTATAAGATAATTAGATAGTTCATTTTACGAGATATATCTCGTGAAACGCATTATTATATAATTCCTCATAATTACAAATAAAAATTTCGAAACAATACTTACAAGGTAGCCTGAATTTCTTGGATAGTTTCATCGGCATTCAACTCTTCCTTCAACTTGTTCAATTCTTTTTCGTAATATTCTATAAGCGATTGGAAGTTTGGTTTTGCCTTTACCAAATGTTCCACAAAATCTGTACCTTCCGCAGACGTTTCGTCCAATACGTATCCGTAAACGTCTTTCACTCCCTTAATAAAATCGAGATTTCTGTTCTTGATAACTTTCTGGAAAAATTTAAATCATACGTGATAACTTCTATCGCATAATCTTGTTACTCGTTAACGATCAGTCCAGTTTGCTTACTCCAAATTCAGCTATATTGTCCGTATTATAACCAAAGTCGGGTTTTAGGAATTGTTTTTCGTCCAAATTGACCAAAGCGTGGAAAAGATTCTTCTTCGTCCCATCTTTGAACCAATCCGCGTGGATCTCCGCCAATTGACCAATGACCACTTGACCATCGAGCACCGCTTTGTTTTTAGGATTGTCTGAAATCAATGAAGCATTTGAATGATATATTAAAAAAAATTAAGTGAAAATGACACGATGGAATTATAGAACATAGAGTTGATTATTTCGTTATTTATTTATTTGACGACGGATAATTGTGGATAACGTTATAAATTAATTTCAATTGAAATGGAGGAATGTTATAACACGGTATAAGAATAATAATATGGACTCACTTTTAAGATAAGTTTCAAGTTTGAATCGATTGAAGTCATTCGCTTCGAAATTCAAAATCTGAGGTGTGCTGTCCAAAAGAGACAATTCCCTATTTACTTTTTGAGTGTTTTTCGTGATATCGAACTTCCAGTCATCCTTGATCAGTTGTTTGTCGGGTAAAGTGATCAATAAGGAGACGTGATTCAAATCTGCAGAGTAGAGGGCGCCCAGCGTCTTTGGTTTCTGTTTAACGTTGTTGTAAGTGAAGAAACTTCCGAATCCTATTTGCTTTTTCGATATTGCCAAATGAGATTTCAAGTCGAGTTTCAATTGTTGACCACGGCTGTTTACTTCCACCAAACTGGTCACGTTCTGCCCGTCAGGGATTTGTTGCCGCTGCACGTTTGCCACGATAGAGATTTTCTGAGATCTTTTGGCGAACACGTCGATGTCCAAATTGGCATCCAACAGCTTGTCACCTCCGTAGTGAAGATATCCTTTCATCAATATGTCCTGAAAAAAAAATGTTTTTTCAACGTTTTATTTCACGCACGATGACATAGACAGATCATTACACTTTCTATTTCGAAAAAACAAACCAATTCAACATTTTTCATTTTATAATGTAATCAATTCATTAGATTGTACCTTGTGCTGAGTTGGATACGTGAATTTCGTTTCTCCACTAAGGGATAAGCTGTTCTTATCGACGTTTATGTCTCCAATGGCGGACAGACTGGTCTTTTCGGATGGTTTGTTCTTCTTGTCCAGATAAAGGGACACGTCCAATTTGTAGGCCGCGGTTTGTTTGGTCTTGGGCAGATCGTAGATCAGAATGAGAGCCACTTGGCGTGAGGGCAAAGTCAAGATGGTAGCTGTAATCAAACGTAATACATCGATTCTATCCTAGTATTCCCTATAATCGAGCATCATATTGGCATAAAAATGGAGGGAAGAGATTTCTCGTTTCACTTCGATGATCGTATGGATTATTTCAAGAATTATTTTCCATTCTCACCTGCTTCTTTGGGATGAATATAAACTTGATAAGTGTATTCAGTCTTGTCTTTTGAGGAATGTAGATAGAGGTTGGTCGTGTGATCGAATATCGGGTTTCTGAACTCTGTATTCGTCTTCAGACCAAATTCGACGGGTACGTTGAACTTTTTCAGATCGACTTCCACCGTCACCTGATGTTTCAGTAGAGTTTTCTCTGAAAGGAAAACGAGGAGGCCCCCATTGAAAATTACATTATGAAATTGCATCAATTGTTGTAAAAATTGAAAGTACTCACTTTCGACGTTGAGGATCGATTGAAGCTTGAACTGAGCGCAATCCTTGTTCTGCTCGCAGTAGCTGTTGAAGAGATGTAACTCCTTGTTAGAGAGTTTTAGTTCACCCACTATGGCGGATGGACCGAGGTTGGCGTTCAAAACTATCGCAACACCCGCCTCACCGTCTTTTTCTTGAGTTAATCGTTGACGGGTGTATTTGAAGGATGAGCTTCTTGTATTGTCGCCAACTTTCAGATTTCCATTACCTTCCACCACGATCTTTCCATCCTCATCGCGATGCTTGTAGCTTGTGCTGGATATACGTGCAATTTTAACATAATATTATTGTAGAATGATTCTAAATTATTGTAAAAAATGATAATTCTAAAGATTTTTTTTTTTTTATATTTTCTATTATATGATTTTATAAAAATGATTAATATTAAAATAATTCGATCATGTTTCTTACTTCGTAACGAGTTTTTGTAAAGTTTCTATTCAGATTTATATATTTATTTTTATATATTTAATTTTCGATTACTTCACTGTATGCGTTTTTAATATAAGATAATACCTTCCAGTTACAATATTCTTGCCATCGCTGGTGACAGTGATGGAGATGCTCTTTCCATTCTTAGCTGTTGGTTGGTTGGCTATTTCAGCATGGATATTACGGTGTTTGACCTTGTCGCTGTCAAAGTTCGCTTTGATCACGAAATTATCGACACTTTCGAGATTCACGTGAGCGTCAGCCTTTGCAAATCCTTTAGGTGTGTCCACTTTCCATTCACCTGCAATATAAGAGTATAACGATGTAAAGAAATTGGATAATTTTTAAGTCAATCTTATGTTACATTATGTTTTTTGATGTATGAATTACCTTTGTATTCTTTGTCGTTGAGTTTTTGGAATTTGGAAAGGATTTCAGTGTTCCCTGTTGGACATATAGTCGTCACATGGAACAGATTGTTGGATTCCAAGTATTGGATTTCACTAGCCAGGGAGTGTTTGCTACCATCGACATCGATTTTGCTGTCGATTGTCAACTTGTTCTCGTCTTTAAATCTCTGTAGAATAAAACGAAATAAGAAATCAATTCAGAGAGATTCTATTCGGATTTTATCCGAATTTTAACTCTCAATCTTTTCATAAATGGTGAAAAGACCAAAATTTTTCTTAAGAGACCCCTCAAAAAATTTGTTCCAAGAAAACTAATCTTCTTCTATATTATTTAATTATAAAAAAAAGAAAAGGATGTCAATATTCTCATTGATTTTTGAGAGAAATATTACTTTAATTAATCTATTCTATGGTTATTTAAAAAACTTAATATCGAAAAGAACATTTCTAATATTGTGACAAAAATTTCATATGAATCTTTATGACGAATTATTGATATTTATTGATATTTTTACATGACAATGGGATAAAAAGAAAAAAAATACCTTGTAAACAAGTTGCAAATCAACATTGTCCATTTTCTCTAATTTCAAATTGCCTTTAGCCTTGAGATTGACGGTAGCTACAGAGGGAAGGTATTCGTTGTCAGATCTGAGCGAGAGTGTTTTGCTACCATATTGTCCATCCAGAACAAGCGTAGCCGATTTTTTCTCAGGGGTAGGGTCGTACTTGTAACTGCCCGACAATTGGACAGGCGAGAAATCAAGAATATTCAGATTGAGCTTCCCTTTACCCTCGCTAGGAACTTCCAAATTTTTATTCATTCCTATCAATTCCAACTCCTTGCTCAGCTCGATCTTTCGATTGGTATTGTACGTCAGCTTCACCGTTCCTGAAGATTTAAAGAGATCCTTCTCGTCGGAGTCCAACAAGCTCGAAACGAGTTCGAGTTTCAAATTCTTCAAATTCTCGCTCGGCAATTTCATGTCCCAAACACCGTCTATTTTGTAAGGTTTGTCGACATTGTTTCCTTTTTTCACGTTCACATTGCTCTGCAAAATAGAAGGATAAAAATTTAAGAAGATCGACAGATTAACTCTATGAATAAATCCACGTGACTCCATTATAAATTTTACAACGAGTGATAAAATAATGATTGGCACGATTCTGAATTTTACCTATCTCATAATATATAGAGGAGAGAATTTTTTGTTTTTTTTTT
>NW_006263502.1:1107473-1111160 GCF_000469605.1 Apis dorsata
TTCCATCCTTATTTTTTTCTAGATATATTTTTAAAGATATTCATCAATCCTCAATTACATCGAATCATATGAATGATCGATAAGAATTTAAATTGATCGAGTCGCAATCTAATATAACAGAAATATAAAAAAGAAAAAAGCCAATAATTTCTCACCGTCAACGAGGCGTCATCTCCGAAAGATGATTTGACGTTGTGCGATCCCTCGTTGTCGCCTTGGTTGCAGCGATATTGGAATTGCAGTTTCTTAGGAATACTAGATCCTCCCAACTCGATGTTCATCTCCCTCTGCTTCTTGTTTTCGGGCAGATTCAAGTTCTTTCCAGTAACCGCGATCTGCACATCGTTGCCGTTCGTGTTCACGAACTTCAACTGACCGTTACCCTGGAACGTCATCGTGTTCACGTCAAGATCCTGCACGTTCCCATTGTACGACAAGGATCTGGACGGCCCTCCCTTCTGCTCGTAGTCCGTCAATTTACTGGCCACCTGTATATCGTACTTGGTATCCTTCTTCACGGAATTACGTTTCCCTTTGTAGACGAGGTGACGTCCGTTCGGCAGAGTGACGTCCACCTCTACCTCGAGCTGGCCATTGTTCAACGTGCCTTGCATACTACCCTTCCCGTTCAATTCCAATTTCTTGTCCACGATCTCCAATATATTCTTCGTATCCACGGACGTTTTGGTGATGTCGGACGTGGTGGACAGTTTCACCCGTTTATTGGGATCTTTGCTAGCGTCGTAGAGAAGCACGAGCTCTCCCACGTGTTTGGATCCGCTGACCGTCACAACGCCGGTAGCTTGGATCTTTCGATCGATCTTCGGGACATCGACGTCCAGTTTCGCGTTCCCTTTACCGTTTTGGTAAGAGTATTGGCCGTTGGCCGCCAGATAATTCTTCAAATTGAGGACCAAAGCGCCGCTCGGGTTAGGGGAACGTTTGTTCTTCAGATCGAATTCGATGTAGCTCACGTCGTTCACTTTGGCGTTAAGGAGGGCGTTGAGAGATTGAGGATTCGATTCCAGGGCCGTGTTAATTTTCACCTTCGCCCCATTTAGATTCGCGTCCCCGTTCAGCTCCAAGTTAACATTGCTCTTGCTTATACTGTAATGCACAAGCGCGTCGGCGGTATACTTACCGCCCGGCTTCAATTCGAGGGAATTGGAGAATTGACTCTTCTGCCCGTCCAAAACCTTCCGCTTGGCCTTCAACTCGATCCCGTTGTCCATTAATTCAGCCTCGAACTCGACCTCGTAATCGCCGGGCTTCTCCGTCCCCACCTTGGCAGACAATTCCGTGTTGAAGTTGAACTTCTTGTAGTTCAATTCGAGATCGCTGCTGACCGATTTTTGGGTCAATTCTCCCTCGTATTTTAATTTCAAATTTACGACAGGATAGGTGAGCTCGTTGGATACGGATAGGAGCAGTTCCTTGTTGTTCAACTTGTAAACCGCTTTCTGCGTCAGGGAGAGACGATTCGTCTGAGAGTTTAGATCAGGCCCGTGGACGAAAAAGAATTTGTTCTCCAAGTTGTTGTCGGCCTTCTTCAATTGCCAGTTCAGGTTGAAACCGATGTTGGGATCGCTGGACGGCATGGCGGACACTGTCAGCCTGTGATCACCTTTCGAGGACTGGCCATCCAGTTTGAAGGCAAGATTTTTGTCCCCGTAACCGATATTCGTGTCCACGTTAACGCTGTTGCCGGTCCACATTATGGGGCCGTCGATCACGACCAACTTTTGACCATTCAGCACAACCGCCACTTTTTCAAGAGTGAACTTCTTTCCATCTTGATTGTCGATAACGTCCACGCTACCGTCCAGATAGTACTGTTGCCCCGGGGGAAGTCCAGTTTTCGAACTGGCCAATTTTTCAATGTGCTCGGGCACTCTGTACTCCATGATGGGTTTGTACTTGCTCCCGCTAGCCAATACACCAATACGGCCGTAATACTCCATCTGATCGTGGTTAATAGTGACGGTCAGTGTACGTTCTTGAGCGGTGTCTTTCAGCACAGCTTCCGCGGAAGCTTTCTTGAACGGCGTATCCAGGGATCCCTTCACGTACATATTTGGATGTTGCATGCTGGATTCCAAAAGAAGGGCCATCCGCCTGTTCGTCTTACTGTTCGGCGTGTCCAAAAGAACTTCGAAGGAACGCTTGCTCGCCTCCGCATTGTTATTGGCGAAGATTTTGAAGTGATACTTGTTCACGTCGTTGTTCTCCACCTTGACGGCGAACTTGGCCGGCCCGTTGAGGGGGAACAAAGGTCTCTGATCGCTCGAGTCGTCGTAAGGATACGAGATCTTGCCGCAAACGGTCAACCCGAGATACGAGGACAATTGTTCGAAACAGTCGGCGTATTCCTTGTTCTTCCCGAATTTTGGTGCCACGTCCCCCCTCGGTGTCGAGAGCAACACTTCGCTGCTCACGCTGAGCACTTCCTGCTTCTTCTTTGGGATACCGATGTTCACGTCGATACCAGTTCCGTCCAATAGAGACACGGATACATCCGTGCTGGTGCTGGTGTGAAGGGTACCGATTACCTTCATTCCGAACTCGCCACCCGGCGCCTGTACGCTCATGCTTCCTGCGAGCCTGATGGAAACGCTCGGCTCAATGGCGAGGCGGAAGTTGGTGTTCTTCGGATCCTTGAGTGCCGACTTCAAATCGAATTTCCCTTGGATTTTGAGGCGAAGCGCGCTGGTCCCGGTGAGGCCGAGACTCAAAGCGGCCCCCAAATTGGTCGGGTACATCAGTTCGTTGTCAAGGAATTGAAGGTAATTCTCGAGGTCGGATTTCAAGTTCTTGGTAACGTCGAATCCTTTTTCCAGATTGTCGAACAGTTTGTCGATCACGGCTTCGGGGCTCAACTTGTTACCCTCGCCTTGGTAGCTCAGGTAAGCGTACTCGACGCCGAACAGCTTGACGGACAAGTCGATGTCGAGATCCTGGTCGACCTCGTTGTTCCTCAAATGAACGTTCTTCGCGAATCTGTCCAAATCTCCCTGCTTCACCTCCCGTTTACCGCGCACCACTTTCTCGAATCTTTCCCTCACGTATTTACGAAGCTTGTTCACCTCCTTCTCCCCGTTCTTCAGATCCTTCTCCCAAATCGTGCCCTTAGGGCCCAAGTAGTGCTCCAACAATCTGTCCAAGTTCTCCACGCGCGTGTTCAATTCGAGGAAATTGAAATTTTTCCCGAACAACTCGACGGTCATGTTCAAATTAGCGGAACGCGGGACGAAGCTGTTCTGACTGTATATGACGTTGCTGTCCAGGGTTGAGCCCAGTCCCAACGAGTCGATCTTGTACGACAGTTCGTTGTTGAAGGAGTATTTGCGGAAATCTTCCGGGAATTTGACGCGAGGTTTGATCAATCCAAATTGATTCTTGGCGTTCAACTTGCTCGGATCTGTGGACGCTCTGAGATTCCTCAGATGGGCCTGGATGAACGATCCTACTTGATTCACCGTCTCCTTGTCCAACACCTCTTTCAATTGATTGGCCGCGTGCGGGCATGGACAGGCGACCAACGAGAGATACGTGTTGATCCTGATTTCGCTGTCCTCCTCCCGATCGGCCAACACTTTGAACATTATGTTCTTCCACTTCATCGAGCATCTGGTGGGCAGGGCCTGGATTGCAGCTACTCGAACGCGATTTCTCACGTTCTTGTCGGCG
>NW_006263502.1:1111363-1127982 GCF_000469605.1 Apis dorsata
TCGAGGAACTGGCTGTTGCCCAGAGCTTTGAGGGCGGAAACGATCAAGTTCTCCTGCTCCCTGCTCTTCGCCTTCCCGTTCCCCACTTTCTCGCGTATCTTGTGCACAGCCTGCTTTATCTCGGCCACGTTCTCGCACGAATTTTGTTGGCAGTATCTGCCGATCACCTGGCCGACACCGAGATAACCTAGCCGATGTAGATCGGGCTGGTCCAACAGGGATGTGACCACCGCCACGGACGGAAGGTGCACGTGGCGTATAAGAGCGAGGCTTCCAGCGTAGAAGAGCAGCGTCTGGACGTCGGTCAGCTCCTTGTTCTTGATCAATTCCACCCCGACCTCGGCCGCCTCGCCGGTCCTAGCGCGGAACAGAGCGTCGAGGAACAATTTCTGATCCTCTTTGTCCCCGGAACGAACCTTCTGGTACACGGACATGATGTCGTTCTTCCCGCTCACCCTGAGAACCTTCACCAGATCGGCGAATTTACCGGCTGCCTCAGGCCTCACGCCCCCTGCCACCTCGGCCTTGGCAGCTTTCAACGCGTTGCCAACCGCCTCCGCGGATGACTTCAACACCGGCTCCGGAGATTCGAAGATTATGGACTTGGGTTGAGACACGGTTACGGTCGGGTTGTCCGCCTTCTCGCTCTTCAACGTCAACGTCGTTTCCACGTTCGTACTCGCGCCGGCGTGTCCATTGCTGAACGGCCTGAGCGCGTACTGCTCCTTGGAGACCGCTTTGTTCAGGATGCCGCGCTTGAAACGTTGCTCGATCGACTGATGCGAGTCGAGAAGAGGAGTCGATTTCACGCCTGCCTCCGCGTCCGTGTTTCCAGATATGAGGCCCTGGTTCAAGTTCTCGCGGAACGCGCACGCGGCGAGGTTTCTGTTCTTATTCACGATCAGAGAATCACCCTCTTTGCGGAAATTGAACTCTGTTAGACATGTTCCCATCACGTCGGTCTAAACAACAATTAAAATTTTTTGACGATCTTTGAATTTGAACAAAGTGGATGTTGAAATCAGTCTTCGAGTATTCATAAAGAAATTGTTTTCTCAATTTTTTCTTTCAATTGCACGCGATTGGACCAATTGAAATGAATTAAATTGTTAATTTAATTGTTAATTTAATTGACAGAAAATAAGTATTGGATTGTTTTGGGTTATTCGATTCTTGAGAGAGACAGTTTGCGATCAAGGCAATAGAGAAGGGTTTAATTACGTGAGATATTGATCTTCGAATCACTTTGAATAACATGGAGTTGTTAAAATTGTTTCAGGTTTCACGAACCTCGTGGTGTATCGTTGAACCGCTATCCTGCATAATGGCCGATTGGAACATGGAGACAACTGCTCTTTTGATGTTGAGGGATGCTTGGGAATCACCTGGCTCGGTGCAGAGCTGAGTGTCGATGTGGCCATCGTGGTAATTGAATTGGACTGCGTACTGTTCGATTTCTGGGATCACCGGTGGCTGAAATGTACATTTATTCATCAGCAGCAGATCAGACTGTAAGTACTATTTTATTTTAGTTTCAATTCGAGAAAAAAAAATATTATATAAAGTTATATCATCGACATTTTTAATTTTCGAAATCAATTCGAGTTTTATTAGGTGTGCACGCTTTGACGTGTCGTTTGCGTGACTCTGCAAACTAATTGCATAGTTAAAGTACGCAAATAGTATTTAATTAGTAAATTTTTAAATATACGTATAATTTTCATATCAAAGATTATTTTCCGCCGATGAAGAACGTGAAGGTTGTATTCTAAAATTTAATAATAATGGTTCCATTCTTTCTTTTAATAAATTTTTCCTAGCGCGAAAGGAAAATTGTCAAAGTGTTGAAAAAAAAATGTAAAAGTAAAAGTTTGAACCTATAAAACTATTCTTTTGACACTTTGACTCTGTAAATTCTGATAAAAGGGGAGAAAAGTGTTAATTATGTCGAATCAGAGTGGAAAAAACGAGAGAAGAATTTAAAACGTTTTACCGCTTCGTTGATCTTGACGTTCTTCAACCGTAGTTGATTAATGCAATCCGGTTTCGCGGACAATTCTACGGTGGCCGACAGTTTAAGGGACGCATCTCCTTGCGCATTGGTGACGGATGTCACCGACAATCCTTCTAAATTATACACGTATGTGCGCCCTTCCTGATACGCCTTGCTTGGGTGCACTATTCCAAAAAAGCAAATACACGTTGTTACACGATTCGTAGATCGTTTTATTAAGAATTAAGAATCAGCTCGAATTGTACACTTACTTCCACGGCAACCGGTCACGCATGATGGCCGAGCTGAAACGATAAAAAAATAAGTATTATATAAAAAATGAAACCGTTCTCGAGATTAATTTAAAAAAAATTTAGAAATAATTTAAAGATAGTTTAATTTTCTGTTGAAACTATATAGGATATTAAATATATAAAAAATTATCGAAATTTTATAAAAATATTTCTCTCGTTTAAAAATCAAAGAAACGAAGAAGATCGTAGAATCGTAGAACCAAAATTTTAGGGATCGGCCATTGTTAATTTTAATTGTTCTAACTCATCTCATCGCTGGACGTTGTTGGTCAATTTTGGTAACGATTTATAATGATCAATAAAAGGACGAGAGAGACAGAGTTGCATTGAATTGAACCGAGCCGGTTCTTAAAATGGCCACTTGAATTCGTCATTAAGGGGTCAATAGTTGGCCACAGATCGAGATTTGTTTCGACGTCGCATAAACACGGTCATAGCCAGCGCATAATAATATATAACAGCATAATAACCAATGAGAATTATCCCAATCACCCGTAATAGAGTAATAACGATATTAATCGTTAACGTAATTGACGAATAATATAATACAGTATAATATATAACAAGCAATGTAGAAACAAAATTTCGAAAAGTAGCAAGATATAAGCTCGATTGAATCCACGTTAAAAATTTTCGATCAATTATCAAACATCGATTCATATCGATATAAGTAAAAAGCTTTGAAAATTTGATTAATAATTTTAATCTTTTAAACGTCCCATCGATAAATACCCAATATATAATCTAAACGCGGTGCAATACAAATTCGCCAAGCTTCACAGGCTTGCTGATTAAATTTTAATCGAACCAATGTTCAATTAAAATTAAACTTTCAATTAACAGCTGATAGAGAAGTTCCGTTATAATAACCATCGACACGTTCCACTCGTAAACTTCGAGGAATCTAACCTTTAAATCGATCGTTTTATATGCAACAAACCTAATAGAATACGTGAGGATCTATGATATGTGATTACGGTGCGTGACGAACCTCGAACTTGGTTAATCCGTCTCTTTTGTATTTAATCGACTTTTCTATTTAATCGAGTCTTCAGACTCCCTCGAGGGCCGTTTTCTCCTTCTTACCTTACCGTGCCACGCAATGAAAGTTTTGCGTCGTTGAAGGATTTCGGCACGTGACGCGAAATCCAGACCGGTCCCGAGCCCAGACCTGATAAATTGGCTCGAAACGGGGTAAGGGAGGGAAAAAAAACCCTTCTCTTTGC
The DNA here is from genome assembly GCF_000469605.1 of Apis dorsata. Taxonomy (NCBI): domain Eukaryota; kingdom Metazoa; phylum Arthropoda; class Insecta; order Hymenoptera; family Apidae; genus Apis; species Apis dorsata. The sequence goes on from NW_006263502.1 coordinate 1,114,897, forward strand.
TCCCTCGAAATTCAGAATCTGTTCGACAGTCCTCCTCGAATATATCCCCGAATATCTCCGGATTATCGGAGGCCACCACCATATTGTCCCCCCCACGATATTTCGAATTCGAGCAGGGTATCTCGATAGTTTACCTGATAGATTGGGGCGGGATAGTGTTGCTGACATAGCGATCTCACATCTGCCATCCCCTTTACCGAAGTTAAACGACTCGAGAAACGTGTTTCTCGGGTTATCAACGTGAGACGATAGATATTTTTATGCATTTCGTGGTAACCTTAGCGAGAAAAATTCTTCTATCCGAGGAATCGTGGAAGAATCGTGTGTGTCTGTGTGTGTATATATTACGTAGAATATATTTTCGAAATATAAAAGTTATTTTGGAAATAAATTTTTTCTATTTTATTTTTGCACGAAGAGGTTCTTTAAATTGGAATTGAATAATTTATGAGTTTCGAAAGAAGTGTTCTTGAAAGAAGTGAAATATCAAAGTTTGTCACGTACTTTTTTTTTCACGATCTTTCCCTGTATTTTTTCGATCATTCGTAATTCACGTACAATTAAAAAAGTTGTAAAGAATGAAAGTTGTTAGAACTGTTGACTTGAAATATTTGATATTTGACGAGCGCACGATAATATTAATAATTAATGGTCTAAAAATAATTAAGGATAGATAATAGAAAAATTATTAGATATTCTAAAAATCTTCTTGAAAATTTATTAGACCAACGTGTACGGGTAGAATTAAAATTTGTTTCGAAAAAATTCGGTCAGCTCTTAAAAAAAATTAAAAGAGAAGAGCTTTTTTTCTTTCTTAAGGCTCATTAAAGTGTTGTGATGCATGTAAAAGATAACTTGGTAAACGATATAGAAAATATGCACGGTGAATGTTTATGAAAAGTTTCGTGTTTAAGAAGCTTCTATCATCGAGCCACTTTATCCCGTTTTTATCCACTATTTAGATTTTTACCGGATAATAATGTAGAAAGTGGATAACATCGTAGAAAAATGCACGCGTAGAAGGCTTACAGAGGCTTCATTTGCTCGAGAACTTTTTAATAAGTCTTGTCTTATCGAAGCGCTTTTATTATTATCTTTTGTCCTTTCTATTCCTACAATTTTCTTGTTCTTTTGACGAGTTGATACTTTAAATAAATGATAATTTCTTTGACGTTCAAACGAATAAAATATTTGATCGTCAAAAATATTTCAAATGATAAAATTAAAATTTCAAAATTCATTCAAAAATGTATTTAAATTTCAATTTTTTAAAACTTTTTTTTAATACTTAATTATTCAATCGTTAAAATGTAAACCTTTTAATTATTTAGAATTCTGTAAAAATGTAAAGATTTATTCATTTTTTAATTATTCATTTAATATTCCACACCCTTTGACGTTTAAACAAGTAAAATGTAAATTTTTTTACCCTTAGGATCTCAAGCACGACAACTTTCTTCGCAATTGAATATTTTATAGTATCTTTTTTCCCCATGAAATTTCTCTCTTATGTTAAATTGTTTTAAAATCAAAAAATATTTAATAAATACTCGCCAATATCAGCTTTAAATATTTTGAATATTTTAAAATGTTTAATTTTCAAAAAATTGAAAAATTGTGTTTGAATTTCTTCACGTAGACTTTTTGAAATTAACGTAAAGATCAATCATTCGAATAATGAAATATTAAAAGATAAATAAATCTTAATATTTTGATAGCCAAGTAATTATCAATTAAATATTAACAAATATCAATATTGAAAATATTTTTTGCGAGCATAGTAAATCGAATCACTTTTCTTTCGTTCGATCGATCGAATAATATCATAACGTGTATATCGAATCGGTATCGTTTGCTTTCGAAGGCCGCAAACGATAAAGTCTACGTGACCGATGATTTATTTCGTTCCGTTCATCGCCATTAAAACCGGCAAAAAGGCCATAATAAAAAATCTTATTGACTCGTTTTATAATCGATTACATTTTTTCGCGCGCCGTTGATTAGCCTTAAGGGGGAAAAGAACGATGTATTTGTGCAGAACAGGCCTGAACCTCGTAGTAAGGTCGCGTCGATAATGTGATAATCGCTGACTCCGGTGACCCCCGATCTTGAAACATTTATTTTTAGTCGATTCGATGGGTGCTCGGACGTGAAATTAGGAACTTTAGAAATTGCAACGATATTGTCTATGAAATTTTAAGCTGCTTGCCTCGTTACAATCCAATTGCAATTTTATTTCAATATCGTACAACGTTAAAATGTTCGTGTAATATATTGTAATTTTGTAATGCTTTAATATCGTGGGATATCGTAATTTTTTAAGATATTGCAATATAGTAATATCGAGATCAATTCGATAAGGAATTTCTAGATTTAGATTTTTTTAACTCTCGTTCTCTTCTCGTTCTCAATCCCAGGATTGAGTGAAATACCAGATTTGAAATTGTTGAGACTGATGCAAGTGTATTAACAAGAAATTCTTGTTGTCGAGATTTGAATATAATATAAGATACGAATAAAAAAAAAAGGATAATAATAACATCCTCTGATATCTTTATTCTTTTTTTTTCCTCGTTCTTCTCCTCGTTTGTGATTTAATAATAATAAGAACAATTTTTAGAATACAGAGAATTATTTTCGTACAGCATTATGCCGGCAACGTCCACGTGAAGCAAGTAACGCAACATCAATGCTCTTTTGTAAGAAAGGTCATGATAAATTACGATAAAGAGTCCTCCGGACTTGTGAACGTTTCCTGTCACGTAGTGCTTCGCCATTTCTCCTTTTTACCGGATCCAGATTGGATTTAGCTCGAATGGAGTTTGCTGGTCAGAAGATTGAAATTAATACCGATCCTCGTACAGGTTCAATCCTATTGGTCGATCGTGTTATCCAGATCAGAACTATCATAGGAAAAAAAATAGAGTCTCTTCTACTTCGTTGTTATCAATACATCTTTTTAAATCATTTTTATCTTAAACTGCCTGAAATATAATGTGCGATTTTCTTAAAGATAATGCCAAAGAGGATAAAATTTATTGCTTGATTAAATTCATCGAAGAAATCGAAATAATATAATATCTTAATATGGATTGATTATTTATCTATATATAAGAAAAATTCATAATTTTAGATTAGGTCAGAAATATCTTATTATTTGTTCAATTTTAAAATTTATTTTATCATATTTATTATTTTAGAGAAACTCGAGATAAATTTTTCTGGAACGTTTGATATTACTATAATTAGGGAAATTTCTATAATTAAATTATTATATTTTGTTTAAATTTATATATAAGAAAGAATGTTTTCACTTATACTTCTTGATTTTTAAAACTTTTCATAAAACTCTGCATAAGTCTGCACACATTCTGTAAAAATAATTTATTTCCCCTCGAGAAAATTATTCTTGTTTTGCTCGATACGTTTGAATCATTATAATTGATACTATATGACAGCAAATCAAACAGGGGAGTGACTTTTTCATTGTTTCATAACGTTTATAATTTTTTATCGAACAGATATTGTTAACTTATTTTCGACGAGTTATCATGTATCATGTTTTTTTAAATAAAACTCCTGCCATTTTATTATAAAATTTTTAGAAACGATAAGAATCGACAAAACATCTCAAAATATCGATCGATCGACATTTCAAAATCTAATTTCCTATTCTTCTCCTTTTTAAAAAATTAATTATTTTAATTGAAACATACATTTGCTTGAAATTCTATTCTACCCGACAATTTATTTAATTCCAAAACTTCGAAATATTAAAAATATGTTTCCTGTACTTCCTCTCTATTATGAATTTAAATTTTCAAAGTATTTCTTTTTAAATCCCACGCGCATTCTAAAATTTAAGATTTTCTCAATTCCGTTATTTTCCCTCTCCATTTTTCACACAATACAAATTCATTTCGTCCAATTTACACTCCCCAAACGGGATATGATACAAAGCAAAAGAATTTTATCGACAAAACCTTTCAACGAACCTAATAATCTCGAAATTTCTGGTTCTACACAACGTTCAACAGTAAGCCGCGAATCCCGGTCAATTTTCCTTCTCAGAAAACTCAGACGCAATCTCAAAACGAAATGAAACGATCTTCACCAAAAGAATCTCGAGGCTTCTGTCGAGTTTCGAGCGAATGGCAGAGACCTCGTAATGGGGCGGCAAATTAAATCGGTCGGATCGCAATTTCTCTCTTTCTCTCTCTCTCTCTCTATCTCTTTCTCTCTTCTTCCATTATCCGATTATGTAGAGATTCGCCATTTGGTGTCGCGTAATCGCTCCTGGATCGCGAATGAAAATTGCAAGTGTCACGAGTGCTCGAAATTTCAGCCGTGTGGAAATGTCTCTCGTTTCATTGTGGTTGGTCTCTGTTCCACGTGGTGGCGGAATAAATAATAATATCGATCGTACGATTCAATAGAAACATTCGTGATTCGTTCGTGATAGAAATCACCGTGATAGAAACGTGTATACCTTGCATGACAGAGATAGTTCGATGGGATGATATTATTTTTAAAAAGTGTTCCATCATGGATTTTGTACGAATTTTTTTATTAAAATTAAGAAAAAGATGTTGAAAATTATGAATATTTGATTCTTATTGTATTCAGAATTGAATAATTTGTAATAAATTTTCTCACTAAGTTTTATTTAAGAGGGGTGGAAACTTTGAAAATCTTCTCATTATATTTCCATTCTGCCATTTTAAGTACTTATATATCGTTTGATTCTTACGAATATTGTAAAATAAGTAGTTATTTAAAAGATTTGTATGTATGAACTTAATGATTTATTCGTCTAGGGATCCCCAAATTTTCTTACTATATTATTCTATTTCTGTTAAATATTTATTTCTATTTGATTTTTATGCAAGTTATTTAGTAACTCTTTAGAACACTCTTCATTCTCACATTTTCATCTAAATAATTTATTTTTATCGTCTAGGAAAATTTCTAAATTTTCTAGATATTATATTCCATTTTCATTATTTGAAAGAGATCATTTTATTCATGCGGAACACGTAATACGTAAAATTGAGCTGGCTTTATTCACCTTTGATTCCATGATTACGGTGGTTTCTGTTTAAGAAACGACCCAGTTAACAGGTTGAGCACTATGACCGCGTATATGCGACCGGTGAATGTCGTCAATGTGGGCTATGGACGTGCTCGAGGTAGCACGAGGAAGCACGTTTCATCTATTTCACGTAATAGTGATTTTACGTAATAGGAAAGTAACAGCTTAAACGTTTCTGTTATATCTGATCGATATTTTACACAAAGGATAAGTATCTCGATGACGATGATAGTCATCACAAATATCGTGTGATATTTCTATAAAAGATATAGATAGATAGATTCAACATTTAGATTGATATAAAATATGAAACGAAATAATAATTTCTTATATTGAGCAAGATCTAAATCCATTTCTAAATCTCTTTCGAGTATGCGATATTTGTTATTTTTACAATAAAACGATATATTTTTATCCAATTTTCTTTAAAAACCAAAAGTAAACGTAATTTGCACAAATTTAAAATGTGATTTAAATTTAAAACTTTCTAATATATCAAACGTTACATAGAACATCGAATAAAATAGTGATCTATTCGGTTCAAATTCGATCTTTTCCCGTAATCATTCTAAGATTTTGTACCAGAATGATGTATAATAACAACGCAACCGAGCTTATATCGTATCTCGTCTGTTTTATTGGGAAGTAGGGACGTTGAGATCAAATCAATTTACCAAATGTCCGGTTGAACATGGGGGACCTGTAATCGTTTCAATGATATAGACCTCGTTCCAGCCGGTTATGTACCGCGAGATACCGTATATTAGCGGCCCGGGGTGATTTTAGGTACTCTTAATACCGTGTCGAACAAACAATTACCATGAATAGCCCTAATCGCGTTATTGCCGTTACTTTTTGAAGAATCCTCGATTAACATTCATTTTTAGGGAGGAGGGGAGACCATTCAGTTTCTGAATCGCTCTTTTAAAACTATGTTTCGATTCAGGATTTCAGGAAAAAGAGTATTTATATTTATTAAAGAGTTTTAAATGATTAAAGTATCTTTTAATTTTTTTTATCAATTTTTATATTGGTAAAAAAATATATTGGTAAATAAATTAAAATATTAAGAATTGGCGAAAGAGAAAAAATTAAAAAAAAAAAGTTGAAGAAATAAAATAATTCGGAAATTTATTTATAAATCCCTTTTCTTCTTTCTAAATTTATCCAATTAAGTTTCACGATTCAAAAGCGAAGGCAAATAAAAAAAACTTAAAGAATCACAATTCTTCCAATTCAATCATTCGATTATTTCACGGAGACAGAGAGCAGCTTTTATCCAAATTATTTGCTCAAAAATAAATTACAAGTCCGCCTTCATGGCTCCTCTATATAGAGCCAAACGACTTCCTTAAGGATAATCGGTAAAGACGGAATAAGAATAATCAAAGGGAGGTGAACATCTTCGAGGCGATACCATTTACGAGCCACTTTATCGATTAACTATTTCTGGGCGATGTGTCTTCATTAACGGAATTATAGCCGTTTAAAACGAAAGTTAGGTTAGATTGCGAGGGTAACCCCTCGTGCGCACGAAGCTTTCTACCCGTAATTTACACCACTTATAATTCCCGTGATACATTGTTCCCAGCTTTCACGTGTTCATCGCGTGGAAAGGTACCGCAACGGGGCTGCAACATCCGCTTATCGCGGCTGCAATTATCCCAAGCCGGGATGTAGTCTGCCAGCCGCCATCGAAAATTCATTTCTACCGTCACTCGAGACGCTCTTAAGCGGTCCACTGTCTTCCCGCCGGATTTTCCACGCGATTTTCCTCCCCTCCCTCTCCCTCCCCCGTGATCTCTGTGAAAATGACAAGAACGTGGGAAGAACGTGGAATTCTCATAGTTGGGGATTTTCTCCGAAATGTTATATCTGAGGGATTATTTGTCAGAAGAAACGAGTTTGAGAAGTTAATGATATTTCGATTTTTTAACAAACTTGTTAAAGAGATTTTTTGGTGATTTTTTTCAATTGTTGCGAAGGATATAGATGTGAGAAATATTTGAAAGAGAATTAATTAAAAATAATTTAGTAATAATTTTCTAATTTATGGATATATATATACATGTAAAAAGTTTGTAAAATATATATAAAAGAATTTAAAATGGATAAAGTATTTAAAGAAAGAAAGAAAAAATATATATATGTGCTCTTTTAAAAGAGCAAGAGCACAATAAATTATTGATCATTTGATTTAAGCTAAGGTTAACTTAAGATTGAAATTTTTCCCGACCAAGTTAATCTTCATTCAATATGGCGTCAAGTAGATCATGAGCTATGTTCTGTTCCTCTTCCCTCTCTCCCTCCTAGGTTCTCTTTATTTCTTCATTTATTTTCAATTTAATCCCACGCGTATAATGTATATTTCCCCAATGGATTTCATATTTTAACAACATTGTACAATATTTTCATATAAAATTTTCATCACCTTAGAGACGGATTCATCAGTCTCAAATAACATGATTATTTCTTCTTTTTCTTTTCATTCCTCTATAATTTATTATCACTCTTTTCCTAGTTTCGTCAATATTCATTGCATTTATTCGCAAGCAATATTTCTCAACAAAAGTTTCTCTGGAAAACTTCTTCTATTCTCCGAAACAATGTCGCAGTCGGAAGTGAAGAACGAAGGAAGAATTTATTAAAAATTTCCATGAACTTGAAAAAATTAAAGTGCAACGAAGCTCGCACCCGTGACAGATCGACAATATTGTTCACATTGAAGTTGTAATCGAATATTCCGGCCCCTAATCCGGCGAAAATAAAGTATATTTTCTTGATTCCACGGGGCTCGATAAATCGGTGGAGCAGGCACCATAGGGGAAATTCGATCTAGAGCTAATCATGACGGGTCGTATGATAACAGTTCCCCGCTGCACCACCGTTCACATTTATCCGGGACTAGTTTCGAACTGACCTTTCTAATTTTCCACGATCATATCTCGGAGGAAAGTGGAATTCTGATTAGCTCGAAATTACCGTCCGTGGAACGAAATTTTATGTGGTTGAATATTATGGGGTCAGTGTATTATGGGTGCCCAATCCAGGTTTGCCCTTTCCACTCCTTTTAGAAATTGGAATAAATTATTAATTTCGTATCCATTGTTTCTATTCATTTATTCTTAGTCTGAAACGTATTAAATTATTAATTCCACTATTCATATTTCCAATCATTTCTCTTTTCAAATTTCATACATCTATTTTTATTCGCTAATCTCTCTCGTCTTCATATATATTATATTAATGATTTCAATTTTACAATAGAAATTTTTCTTGAAATCTTTAATAATTCAAAGCAAGATTGAGGTTTGAAAAAAATTCGAAAATTATTTTTTTATTTTCTTCGTTACATTTATTATTTCTCTTTTTATTTGAAATCATTCTAAAAAAATTTTCCGTTTAAATCAAGACATGTGTTTTCTTTATTATTTCCTGTATTTAAACGTGACAGGAACAATGTATATATATATATATTATTTATATATATATTCATTATATATATCACGTAATCGTTTGAAAAAATATTTTCATACCGCAGTTCTATTGTTTAAACCGACATGAATTCTAACATTGAATTCTAGCGTCTGCGGAAGTAGGACAATAATAACGACAACTGACCATTGGGTAATGATTCAAAGAACTCGCAGCCTAATCATTGTCCATCATCGTCCATCTAACTCCATCGACAATAGGACCGTGCAAAGTGGAGGAAGTCTCTGGATCATTGATCTCGGTATTCGGTGTCACTCCTTTGTAAACAGTCGTTTAGACTTGAAGAGAGTGAGAGAAAAAGAGAGAGACAGAGAGAAAAAATGATCGAAGATGATAGAAATCATTCGATTTCGAAGGATACATTGTTTATTTTGGGGAAAATTGCTAGTTTCGAAATCTTGGAAGTCTTCGAACCTAGCTTCGGGTGTCCTCAGAGACTCGACCCATTTCCTCCAATATTATTCCATTTTCAAGATGGGACTTTGAAAAATTTACTCAACGATGCGTTCCTTTTCTTCTTTTTCTTTTTTTTTTGTTCCGATTAATATTTATTTCATCTTTTTTGTTAGGTAAAAACTTAACCAATGGAAATTTTGCTCTCCCTTTTAATAATGAAACGAAAAATTTTATTTGAAGTGTAATAATTTATTTGAAAAGTATACGAGAAAAAATTTAGGAATTTTATTAAAATTTAATTTGTTAAATTATAGAATGAAAAACTTTTTTTTTTTTCGAAGATTTTATTCAAATATATTTTATGTATTATATATCTTCTTAGATATTATTATGGTATTTTAAGAGTAAATTTAATAGGAGAAGATTAAACGTTGGAATATATTTTATAAAAGTCGTGAATGTGTTTATTTTTTAATTAAAAAGAAAAAAACACACAGAAGAGACAAGATAGTTAATTACGATAATTTCTAGCAATAGTTAAGGAAATATTAATTATAGTTGTTATTTCATGTCAAGTGTCTCCACGGTCGTAAATTATTCGATATTACTGCCTGATAAGTGTAGTGGTTTATACAGTGTTTTATGATCAACGCGGATGAAGATAGGAAACACGCAAGCTTGATGGCTTCGGGAAGCAAGACACGTTAAAAAAGCTTTTTTCTTTGATGCATCGTTTCTAACTATTGTCAGGAAACACACGTAAATCCATGACGGTAAGAACGTAATAATAAGTTAAATGTCACAGTGATAAGTTTTACTTCGAAATAAAATATTGAACCGAGGATGGAAAACGAAAACTTTATATATATATTTCTGTTATTACTCTATTATTTTTTTCTTGAAAATGAAAGAATAATATTAAAAAGAATAATTTTATCGAAATTTTTAAAGTTGATAAGAAAAATAACGAATACATAGAAAATCAAATTATTTATTTATATATTTTTTGGAAAATGAGTTCTCTTTTTAATCTTAAAATCTTTTGAAAGTATTGAGAACAATTGAAAAAAGTTGAATTTATAAATATAATTAAAAAAAGTTAAATAGAAAAACAAAAAAAATTACAAATATTAATTAAATAAATATTAATATTTAATTTTTAATTTATGGACGGAGATATTCAAAAGTTAAATCATAGATATTATTTGTTACTTATTACTCCTTTTGAATTTTCTTTCGAGAGAATTACCAATCGGTCTCAAAGTTCAGACCATGATCTCTATGATTCTGATTCGAAGTTGTTTGCAAAGATAAAAAAACTCATAAGTTTACGGGGTCAAAGATAATCGTACGAATCGATTCTGCTATTTGTGAAGCTTTAAAAATCACTATATTAGTCGATTTTTATATCTATGTTTACAGCTCATGAATTGTTAAAAATTTAATATTCGTTTGTCAATTAATATATAATTATTATATATTTATTATATACTTATAATTATTATAAAAAAAGAACCTATCTCATCATTCAAAAATTCAATCAACATTAATTATCAGACTAATCAAATATGTTTTATCAGTAACTTTTTCATATTATTTTTTCCATTTCTCATCTTCATTTAATTCCATATTTCAATCTGCACATATAAGATAATAAATAATCGATAATAATGTTGTGTACAATCTCTCATAATTTGAGAAATCATATACGTATGTTTTTTGGAATAAACAATCGTTCGAAAAATATAGGAAGATAATAATTTCCAAGATAAGAATGAAAATACATAACCAGTACAGAAATTAGAGTACAAGAAGAAACTGCTATGTGCCAAAGCCATAGACGCAGAATACTCTAGTAGCCATTAGTAGAGTATACTGACGTCCACTGTGACGCAGCTTGCTCTATGAATAGTCGCTGCAGTTAAACTAGAACAAACATAACAAAAGACGAAAACCAGTCATTAGAACTAACCAAATACCAGGATCTTTACAAAAGAAGAAGAAGAAGAAAAAAAAACGTACGTCAATTCTAAAATAATCGGACTAAAGGAAAAGTTAGTGAAAGAAAAAAATCACTAGGATTCTCTTTCACGATTGTAAGAATAAACTGGTATTTTTTCAAATCATTTAAATAAAAAATTATCAATTTTCTCCAAAATACATAATAATAATAATAATAAAGAATTAATTAAAGAAATAAAGAATTTCATAAATATCAAATTGACTTGAAGCAACAAAAATTTTATAACCTTAAATTTATCATCATATTTGTCAATTCACTAGAGAGCGTAGAAAGAGAATTCCCATTTGAATAGTAATGAAAAGGATGGACTAAAATCATAAAGTAATTTACTCATAACCGAATCCTATCTGTTGAAATTAATTTCGACATCGGTCTGTCTTGTTAATCTCTCCACCCTTGACACGACCAATAACCTTTTGACATCAAGAAGTGAAAGCTCATTGACCCTTTCTATCGTACGGAACATGTTTGATCGAGAAATTCACATAAGATTTATTAGAACCATCTATTAAAATATATCTCAAGTTCTGCAAGTAATTTCATTTTAAAAGAAAAATAATAATACTTACATTTACTTTTATTAATAAATAATTAATAAAAATTTCATATTAATTCATTTAATTTTATAAAGATTTTGCTACTTTATAAATAGTGCAAAATAGACGATTTTGTATGAAAAAAATCTATAATAAATTTAATTATTCATTTATTTTTTTGCAAAAAATGATAGCGAAGTTATCGAGTATTATCTTAATAAAAATTCTATGATATTGTTTCAAGGAATGGAATGATAAATATATATTTGGATTTATTTCATCCAATAATCCATAAATTCAATATTCTAATAATAATAAATTTCTCCATAATAAAACCCAAGATATTGATAAAAAAAAAAGAAAAAAAATTCGTACTCAAACCGAACCAAAAGAAACAAGTTCAAATATATCGCAATATATCTCGCAAACTTTTTTTCATATCTTGGAATAATACGCACGGTTCGAATTAAATATTGTCAAAAAAGAAATGGCGCCTATTCTCGTCGTCTTACCCGGCCCCGATACGCGTTTCTGCAAAAAACTTTTATGCGAGATACGTATCTGCGAGGGTGGAACTTATTTACCTGGCACACAGAATTCCTGGGAGACTGCAAAGGGGTAGTTCCATGCATTTTAGAGACGGTCGGGACTAGCTGAATAAACTTCTACCTGAATTTCGTTGCTGCGTGAGGATATTCCTTCCCCTCTTATTGTGAATGCCCGATACCTCTCCTCGCGTAAATTGAATTTATCGCAAAATATTTCGTCAAACCTTCCATCTCCCTTCCTTCTCTCTTTCTTTCTCTAACCATTTATGGGTGAACCATTGTTACGAACGAAATTTTAGACAAATCGAATTGAACGCCTAATTGAGTGCCTCTGCTATCAATCTTATTATACGAATTGGAAATGTAAATTATCTTCTTTATATACGAAGTAAGTAAAAAATTGATTCATCCAACAGTTCGTGTCAAAAACGTATCAAAATCTTTTTTAATTTTTCTAAAAGTAAAATAATTTTAAAATCTTTAATTCATATTCGAAATTATTCCATTATATATACACAATATTATAGAATATAATTATATTGCAGAAAGATTACGTGATTGATTAGATATAATCAAATCACGAAGCAGATCTTGAAAATTGAAGTCGAATAAAAATCGTTTTTGTTAACAAGTTTCGATTATTACATTAGAAAAATATTGTTTCGAAAATTCTAATATTCGTTAATATAATGCGTTATTTTCTTTCTTTTCTTAAAAAAGAAAAAAAGGAAAAAACCATAACGAATTCTATTCTAACTGAACGAGAAATCGCATTTGATGAGAATTAGATAGAATCATATCTGTGTGAAGAATCTGGTTATACGAACTTGTCCTCCCACAAGTTCATATAAACAGAGTTCTACGATACGATATATTTCACCGTCGTGTTTTGTCGTGCAGTAATGGAGGCCGGGGAAAAAAAGTTTTCACGAGACGACGTAACGAGTTTCAAGTTCGAGTGTATGGAGTTACGTCCTCGACACCCTGTGCGGCGTA
>NW_006263502.1:1128152-1131838 GCF_000469605.1 Apis dorsata
ACGTGAAAAATTGATGGATCATGATGGGGGCGTAGAGACGTTGTTTATCACGCCGTTAAAAAAAAAAGAAAAAATATTTTGGTCGTTGCATGGATGCACGTGTTTCTATTCAAGGGAGGAAGTTGATAGGTAAGGGATGTTGGGATCGTTTCAAAATCTCTCAAGAAGTATGCGAATATTTCGAGAAATTAATTTCAAGTAGAAAAAGTACATGTATATTTCTTTTGGAAATATCAGAATGAGTATCAGGATTCGTATTTAAAGGATTATATTATATATATAATATATTATAGAATATTTTCTATATAATTAATCTTTTATAGATAAAAATAATTGAAAGAGAAATTGAAATTAAGAACTGAAAGAAACGAGTCTTAAATATATATAGATATATTACGTAATATATATATATGTATAATAAAATATATAATTCTATTTCAATAATTTGCATTAATCATATTTTTACAAAAATTTTTTCTGCCGAAGTTTGATTATCAATTTAAGGAGACGTAATATTTATTATGTCTTATTTTGATAAGGTTGGAATTAAATTTAAATTAAGAAGAAACGATATAAAATAAATATTCCTAATCTTTCTTTTTCTTTTTTAATTGGATTCAACTACCGATGAAATTGAATTCGAAAATTTGAATTGAGATTCGTTTGAACAAATCTTCTTCTAATATAGAATTAACGAAGTTTTCGAGAGAATTAAGAGGTTCGAAGTCTTTTAAAATTCTATTACGCTTCTTTTTAATGGTTACACTTGTCATCCGAAATAAGAACTTGGCAAATATCGTTAATGTTCAAGTTAGATAACAGTTACGATAATTTTTGCCAAAGTAAAATAATTTCGCAAATGAAATCTGAGAGAATTCTGTTGTTATCGGCCTTTCTTATTTTAAGATTACTTTAAGATTAAAACACATTTTCTAGGAATTATTTGAAACAATTTTACATCGTTCATTTAAAATTTATCATTCAATGTGATACTGATATCTTTGAAAAAAACTTGAAAAAAAACCGATGATTATTTATCTGTTTATATTTATAAATCTTTTATCGGTTTACAGAAATAAAAATAAATAAAATATATGCAATATTTGATATCATCCACGAACGATATTGGCTTTGATTTGTAAATTATTAATATTATATCATACTTTAGATATTAAATGTGTACGATATATATAATCACTTCTTTTCAAGTAAAAATATATATTTATCAATTTTTTTTTGTTTGTAAAAAAGTATATCTTTATATTAAAAAAAATTATACAATATATATCTTTTTTATGATTTAATGACGAAATTGTAGATTTTGTGTAGAGAATTTTAATGAACCATGTCTTATTTTCATTATTTCTCTTCTGTTATTTCCTATATTAAAAGAATTAAAAATTTTTCGTGTTCAAACAGAAATCTTTGCAAATGAATTAAGACGAATTTTTGTTTTAAAGAAGAAAAAATTTGAAAATTTTAAACACGCTCTTTAAAACAGAATTCTTAATGATAAAGCCACCTAAGTTGTAGCCCTATCGAAGAAATCGTTTATAATAAAAAAAGGATTGTTGCTTTTCCTCTTATGAGATTCTCAGAAGCTATCAAAATTTTTGCAAACGCGAGCGTGTCATTTATCTTTTAATTCGCCAATCTCGTAGAAAGTCATTTTTTGTAATTAAAGAATGAAATGCTAGTTCATTCCATAAAAGGTCAACATTTTTCTTTGATAAAATTACTTCATCACTTTATCAACTCTCTTCTAATCAATAATAATTCTTTCTCTAATCCCTCTCAACAATACCCTCTCAAAAATATTCTAAATATTCTATCTACTCTTGAGCTAAATTTTCTTCTTTTTGAGAATCTTTTTGAAAATGATAGAAATTGTAGCTCAAAATTCTGTTAATCTTTGATCATAAATAATACAATAAGAAGAAATAATTAATCGAAATATTATTCAGGATTTATAATTTTATATATAATTAAGAGAATAAATTATATATATATATTATTAAAATCTGAAAATTATTTAATCAGAATATTATCTAATTATTTATAAACGATTAACAAAATTGAAAATTAAAATGAATTGTTTCATGTTTTTAATTTATTTTTAAATTAAAATTTTTTTTTCAATCAACAGAATGATCGAAAGAAATCTTTAAAAAATAAATTTTCATTAAATAAAGTCAAGGATAGGATTAAAACCATCCCTCAAGTACAATAGAGCATGCTACAACGCGGCAACAATGAATGCGGATTGTTCTGACGATTATTATATTACTTTCAATTAAATTTTTCTTGCCTAAATCATCGTACTGGGTGCTAACTTTGTTGTAGATAGCGAGCACGAAACATTTCGAGCCTAATAGGATGATACATCTTCAAGTAATTTTTAAATATTAATTGTATATTTGTTACAACTTTTTTTTCTTTTGAGATTACACATTCTATTTCGAGAATTAGACTCAGCTTGCTCTTTTTCTACGTTCCACAATAGCGCAATATTATGCATTTATTTATTAAAAATAAAATTCGTAATCCCAAAAGGATTAATATCCATAATAACGAGGTTTTGAAATTAATTATTTTGTTGTAGCATATTCCACTGTATAAAGTTAACCCTTTCACAATGAATCTCCGAGAGAAACTGAGCCAAACTGCAAACAATAGTTACACAAATTTCGGTATTTGAAATGTTACTACGTGTAACGCAGTTATTAAAACTTGGCTGATATGAACTTCAAAAAAGAAAAAAAAAAAAAAATTCGAATACAAAAGAATAATATATTTTCCAAATCTTTTCTCATAGTATATATAAATATACCAAAAATTCGAAAAAAATGAATTTCAAAAATTTCGATCGTACAAAAATAACATAATTATTATTTTCCATTATTCTGTTCGAAATTTTTCTTCCAGCGATATTATCGAAAAGGGAAAAAAAGAATTTTGGGGAGACGAGTATTCGTGTCTGTATGTGTGTATGTGTGCGATCGTACATCTCGAAGGGTCAGAACGTTAGGGGTACTTACGGGCCGATTCGGTAACCGCGAAAAATAGGAAAAGGCAGGCAAGGGCCGTCCCCATGAGTCGTGGTGGATGCCCCATGACAATCCTCCGGTTAGCCAGAAGAGTCTCGAGTTATATGTATCACTCTCGGCACAATATCAGCTGGGACACGATGCGGCCACGAGAGAAACACCACAAAAGCATCGATGCTTTTCTTCGTGCGTGCTTTTATGCTCTCGCGGCCCCCCTCTCCCGGCTCGCCTGTCCACGATGGACATTGGCATACGGTATGTACTCTATTCATCACGTTGACACTGAGATAACGAGATCCAGCGGCGGGTCGTATAACGAAACGAGTGAACGCGTGATGTTTGTGTCAAGTTTTCTTCGACGTTCGTAGAGTCATGGATTTAGAGCGTTATAATTACGCGACAAATGAGTAATCGATGCGATCAACGTTAACGCGAATGTTTTCTAAAGCGATCATGAAATTAAAGGTAGAAATTTCGTAAATTTAAAATTCATTCTATGAGAGTAATAAGAATTCGTAACGAGATCGTAAGAGATCAGTAACGAAATTGGCGAAAACTTCAAAAATAATTGTAACTCGCAATAGTGTAAATGCATAGTATAGTAATCGTGGATTAAATTAAAAAAAAAAAAAAAAAAAA
>NW_006263502.1:1132001-1140468 GCF_000469605.1 Apis dorsata
TTGGAGTTATTGTTTTAAAATATTTTATAACTCACATTATTAATTAAAAAATTACATAGAAAGATATTTCTAATAATTTCAATTTAAAATTGAAATACTATTGTTGCTATCAAAATATATATAATATGTATATAAATGAATTTATTATGGGATTTAAATTCAAGTTATATTAAATTTCTTGTCGTTTAAAAACACTTTTGTACAAATACAAAAACAAAATATAGAATTTAAAAAAGATAGACGTGTATATATACATATTAGCATTTTTGTTGCAAAAGAAAAAAAAAGAGAAATGAGTATTACATTACTAATAGACAAGACATAAGCGTGAAACGACACGAGGGATGACTGTACACCACTATCTGACACCGTGCACGTTCAGAGGTGTAATCCTTTGTGCTCGAACAGCTGATCGTTCCATTTTCGTGTAATTTATCATTATACTATTACTATTCGTCATTCGCCATCGTGCACAAACTAGTTTGAAGAATGATTACGAGTTCCTAGGTGTTGTTTTTTTTCTTTTTTTTTTTTCTTTTTTTTTTTATTTGGGAATGAAAGAGGCCGAGAGAACGATCGTAATGGGTGATTTAGATGGCTTTGGTACGACGGTTTTGGGGTGCAGGTGTTCCGTGGGCTGGAATTTTATGGCCTGGTTGGGGTAGGGGAAGTAGATTGCTCGGTCGTTCGTGGAGGAATGAATTTTGTTATTTTTCCGGGTGCGATTAGCGAGGAGAATTATTGGAAAATGGGGAATTGTGCATGTTGTGATAGAGTTAAATTTCTGATAAAACATGTCTTATAAGATGAAATGTAAAATATATATTGAAGGGATAAAGGTATTTTAAATATTTAATGTAATGTAGGGAAATAAATAATATTCAATAATAATTATTATCACGGCAATATTATATTAATATTATGATTTAATTAATAAAAATCATTTATTGAAAATTAATAACAATATTATGGTATTGCGGAACATTGTTGAGTCGAGCATTCGTGAATTAATTGGATACTTCAAAGACCGGATATACACACATGATTTTCTCTCGTCGAAACACTTTTTTTCTTTTTGTATATCGTTATAAAGAGCTGATTAATTTCTTCAGAAGATCCTTCAGAAATAATATCCGATAATCGATAATCATTTCAATAACGTTGCAAATTTATATTTCATAGAACATAATGAATGATTCATTTCCAAACAAAAAGATAAACGATGATTTCGACCTGCGCTAATCTTGAATGAGTGAACTGACTTGTGCCATTGATAAGTTTAATTTTCTCAATCGCTAAAATCATTTATATAATTCATTCGGGATAATACGTATATTATCAATCTTTATCGCTATTTACATTTGTACATTAATTCATATGTTATGACATAATGGAATATTCTTGTTTGACATTATATAATTTCAAGGGCGATCGATAAAAATTTAATGTAGGTCAGAATCTTTAGATGTTTTTTAATAAGATATGAAGTGATAGTTGAATAATTTTTCAATTAGTGATTTTGAAACGCGTTAACTTTGAGCGTGGTGAAATATTATTACTAGAATTTTCATAAAAATGAAATTTTTTTTTTATACAAATGTACAAAGGCTTTTCTACACATTTGTTACATGAATCTCAATATAAAGAACTAATGAAATTAATCTTTCTTCCAAACTTTAATGAAAAAAAATAAAATCTTTGAACGCAATTTTAACATGCAATATATACACTTATTATGTATACACTTTTTATCTTAAAACGTTAATTAAAATATTATATAACAAGTTCAAAAAAAATTGCTCTTGTTAGATTGAATAAATCTGATTTTAAATCCTTATAGAATTACATAGAGCTGAAAAATAAAAATGTGGAACATTTTTTTATATAGGATATTTTAACTTGAAAAAGGCTTGAAACAAATTATGAGTAAACATCAATTCTGTAAAGTAGTTACAATGAAAGATTTTATGAATGAAATCGTGACCTCTACAGGATTAAATGAACACCATAATTCCCTTTGACCTTTCTTTTTCTTATGTAACAACGTTCCCTCCTACGTAGGATTTTCTTTCCTTTTTTTTTTCTTTTTTTTTTTTTCTATCTTCTTCTTCGTCTCTTTTTCAAAAGAAATCGAAATAGCGTAACAGATAGTGAACGAGGCTTAGAGATGTAAGACAATTTCCCAACTGTTTCAAGCATAATTGCATTGCATCGGGTTGGAACAGGCGGGAATCGTCGAAAGAACTTCGTTAATCTTCGGCTAAAGAGATCCAGTTAAAAGCGAACTTTTTTGCATAATTCATCTTTAATTAATTTATCAAAGGCTCCGTTTAACATTGTACACCTTTTCTTTCTTTTTTCGCTTCCTATCTCCTCCTTTTTTTTCTTTTTTTTTGCCTTATACCAGTGTGGAGTCGTCTCGTAGTCTGTAATCTGAAAAAAATGTACATTTAATTTTTTCCAAATGAAAAAAATTTCATTGACATCAATTTTTCACGTGTAATTAGAATTTAATTAATTTATCAGGTTATTTCGAATTTTTTTTCATCCTCGTTTCAAAAAGAAATAATTCCACATCTGCATGGAATTTCGATGTAATTTCTCGTTGAATAAAAGTGAAAAATATTTCAGAAATTAAATCACAATATAATAGTATCATGATCAGGAGTGAATTGGAGATCCAATCATAAACAGTAGTGAATTATCGATGAAATTTATTAAAAGTCTACTGAGTTATATAGTAAATATAAAATATTTAATATTTATTAGATTAATGAAATTTTTAATATTTTTTTCAATATTTGATACAATAAAATCTTAAATTCGTTTTGTTCATTTCATTTTGATATATTGAAATTAATAATAATATAAATTTCCCTTGTAAAATCTTGTCGTACGAATAATCGTAAATAGAAGTAAATATCACTTTTTTTTTTAACTTCTGAAACTCATTCCACAAATTATAAAAGTCATAATTAAATTTGAAATTCAAAAAAATTTTATTAAAATATGAATGCAATTTATTCAATAAAAATTTATATAAATATAAATCTGTATAAATATATCAAAAATACCTTGAATACGCGACTAAAGTGAATCTAATCTACCGATAACCCCAGTCTTATTTTTTTTTAATAATCATCGGTTCAAATATAGAGTATTTATACGACTTGAGTTTCGATTTATTTTCACCAGTCTTTCATCGATCGATCCATTATTGAATTATGTTTTATTTTTAAAAAGATTCTTATAAAATATTATTTATTTTAATATTGAATATTGTTAATAGAACGTTGATTGTTTCAAGGAGAATATTTGCTGTAAATGATATAACCTATTTTTGAATTATTAATTTATTAAATTATTAAAAAAAAAATAAGTTGGAAAATATCGTAAATCAATTTTTAACGTAATCATATTTTGATCTTCATATTTGTTTTTCTAACAAATATATATTTGTCTTAAAATCATTATTTTTTTATTATGTCAATATTGAAATAAATATATATATATCTGCGATTATTTTCATTTAAAGCGAATATATCTTATCAAAATTGAAATTAATTATAATTTATGATGCAACCTTTCAAGATCTCAAAAAAGATTTATTTCATTTTTTCTTAAATTCCAATTTTTTATAAATATTACTAAAAATACTTCCAAAATGATCATAGTTTATTTTATACAGTTGATTCAAATATTATTCAAAAATTTTTCTTAGATATTTAAATCGATATAAAAAAAATCTTTTAAATTTTTCTTTTCCATTGTTGACAAGAAATTTGATTATTATACTGATGCATCTAGTGCCCTTTAAAAGTGATGATACATCATCTAATAAAAGTAAAATCGATTCATTTTCAAACAAATATTTAAATATCTATATTTCCAAATTTATTTCGATTTAAAAATCGATAATGTGTCTTCTTCGAGTCACGAAAAAAATTTAACTTCTGACACAAAGTATCGTTGATTTTAGAGGAAAAATAGGATTTGCTCGTATCAATTTCGATCAATTGAACGTACGTGAACGTTCGACGCGTAAACATGGCCAAAGATAATTAAATGAGACAGACTCGGGCAAATTTGAATGGAAAATTATCAGTAAACGAATTACTCATTGGTTTGCAGTGGCGACGATGACAATGTGGAAAGTAACGGACTTTAACTAGCAAACACATCGCGATAATGCCACCAGTATCCGTATGTTATAAATGCAATATAAAATTCCTCATACATCTAACATATATATATATAACATATATATTTTATTACTTATAATTTCATCTTATTAATCATTATTAATCATTATTTTTAATAATAACAATATTCTTATTATATGATTCATTTTTCTTATTAAAAAAAATTCACTCAACAATAATTACAACAATTTATTCACCAATTCTCATGTACAATTGTCATTTTATGATTCACACTTTTCATTATCTATAGAAACAGAAATATTAAAACTTCTATCTAACAACAATTTATACAATTCACCATTCACTATTTACAATAAGTTTTTTCTTCCTCCTCGAATAAATATCTTCAATTACACTCGAGCAACAACATTTCTAACGTCAATCAGAAATTAACACGGATCGGTTGATATTTCAATTGTTTGCCGAAACAAATTCGAGATCGATCCGATTTATCACTATCGTACGAGAAACGTTTCACGAATTCGTCGTGAGTGACGTCAACCCAATTCCACACCGTTCAAAAATGTCATCGCGCATAATCCGTGCATTCCTTTTGCATGGTCGCACGCGTTATTAACATATACCACCGCTGGCTCCGGATGGGGCCATTCCCTACCGGAAATGGATTGTATGCCACACTTCGAACCCCGCACCGTTCCCTATATCCAGAATATTGTTTTGATAATCCTCATTTCACATGTTTGCCGAGAATCTGTCACAACCAGTGGATGTGGCAATGGATTATCATATACACTCCTGTGATACGTGTTTGGAAATGGAGGAAAGTTCCTGCCCGATTGGTGATCAATTGCAAATAGAACGAAGATATTTGAGATCAAAACATCGAATTGAAATGGCTATCATACTCTTATTGAATTTTCAATAATGATGAAAGCAAACATTTTTTTTTAATTTTCGTTTTCGTTGTCTAATTCTCGTAGATTCGAAGTTTAACAACAAGTTGATGAAAAAGGAAAAAAAATGGAGTTTTTGAGGGAGACTACAATCTTTAAGCGTATCATAAGTTCGATCACGAAAAGAATTTTTCAATTTTTTAGAATAGCATCTTTATTTCTTTATTTGTTATACGATATAAAAATATCTTTGAAGAAAATGAACTCAGAATTGTGAAAGATTTTATGCTTTAAAATAAGTTCAGAGAGATTATTATACGATTCTTTTTTTTTTTTTTTTTTACGAAGATATACAACAATTTACAATATCGACAATTTTTATCGAATATATATTGTAAATTTTTTAAAAATAAAGATAAAAATGATTATGTGTATGGAAAAAAAATTATTCAAAAAATTCACTTTGATATCTATCTCGAGGCTGCTCAAGTTTTATTTCAATGAAATTCTCATATTTTTATATTTCTAATCAATCAATATTATTTGTATCGATAAAATATATTAAAATATAACAAATTATATTAATTATTCCAATAATTTAAAATTTTATTAATCAATGAAAAAAGAAATCTTAACTTATGAAAATAGAAAAGCGATACAGTACAGTTTATCATAATAGTTGGAACAATTTTTATAATCTTCAATACGTATCGAATATACGTATTAAATTCTAAACAAGTTTAATTTTTCCCTATCTCTTGAGGAAAATTAACAATAGATATCACTATTTTCCTTCCTTATCAATTCGAAGAAACAAAACATAATAATAGAAGAAAGAATTCTTTTGATAGACATGATAGATTATTTTAAATCTAACAGAATTAAGAAAGAAGCCGAAAGATTAATTATTCATTGATTTTTTAATTTTCACTGCGAATCACAATGTCGCAATTGTATTTGCCATTTTCTGTTCGAATTCGAACTTGAATAAAACTGAATCAAAACGATTCACGATATTGGCGAGCTGACAGGCGTTACCAAGCCTCGTGCAACCAGCTTAGAAGAAGCGATAACACCGTGACCGTTGCTCCGTTGCAAATGTGAGAAAAAAAAAAAAATAGTCTTCGAGTCAAGAGTCCATCCTGAGTTACGAGTACTCCTCCTCATAAATATTTCGTCCAACCCTCCGTTCTTTTGGATATATTTATTTTGACTGCAATGATACAAATGAATTTTTAAACATCTCTGCGATTATTGTTTCGATTATTATTAAAGATATTTTTTTAACAAATTGATTGTATAATGGGATAGAGATATTGATAAATTTTTCTGGAATTATTTTTCTTATTTAAATATTGAATCTTTTAAATGAGTAACAGTGAAGAATTTAAAGTAATAAAGTAAAATTTCTTTTTAAAAAATCGTCGACAAATTCGCAAAATCTCAAATAAAAATTCATGGGTTAAATAGTTCAAGAATTTTTTTGAAAAGCTGGAATATCGACAATTTTTACAAACAAAATAGATCTACAAAAGGAATATTACAAAAGTGATCCTAATTTTTTTTCAAATTTTTAATATTCTGGAACATAAAAGAAAAAAAAATTCAAATTAGAAAAAAAAAGAAAATAAAAATAAAGATATAAAATATCAAAAAAGCTTTAAGTTTACGTAGAAAATGAATTTTCCTTTGGTCACGCCGTTAAAAGTATATATATATCGATCTTAAAGAAAGAACCATCTCCCCCAAAAGATAGATTTTCATCGAGCAGAGTTATTCAATTTCGTTCGACGATCGATTCACGATCATCTCCTTCCATCCTCAGGGAATCGACTGTGTATTTTCCTCTTTGCGGATTTCCAGCGAACTGCTTGTTCCTTGATCAAAGGGACTTCCTAGATGTATCGTTGAAAATCGTGTTACCGATCCTCTGTGTCGTCGCGTTTTCGAGGGGACGCCAAACAAACAGCAACACCGGTCCTTTGTATCTTTTGATTAAAAGCCGATGGACGAGCGTAACCGATGCATACACCACGCGGTTATCCTTGTGCCGTGGGTAAAAAGAGGAATGGAGAGTGTGGTGGAAAAGAATAGTTTCGAGAGGCTAGAAGCACGAAACTGATACCATTTCCGCCAAGTTTTCCGATGGTATAATCCTCAAGTGATCGATCTTGAGACGTTAAAAAGTAATTAATAATTATTTTTCTATATATATTTTTTTTTCATCAAAAATATTTCGTTTCGGTATCAAATTGTTAGTGATATAATTATTTGTCATATAGAATTTTGGTATAAATTATTTCTTTTTTTTTTTCGAGTTTTCTTTCTGTTTTTGAAATAAATTATTAATATAGTATAATTACGTGGAATTTTGATAGAAAAAGAAAGTTTTTGAAGTTTAATATTTTTTTTTTTTTTGATAAAGTAATTATTTTTTTCAAAGTCCTTTGTTTCATTTTTGTTAATTAATTTTATAATATGCAATTTTTGATATTACGCGTACTTTTAGTCGAGAAAAATTATTTTCGAAGAACAAATGATAGTGGTAGATATATAAATGACTCAGCCAATCGAGGTATAATCTTTTGAATTTTTGCCAAAATATTTAAATATAAAAATGTTCATATACAGTCATATTTTTTATATAACTGATTCGATATTGAATATCTATAAAATATCATTTTAATATATTAAAAAAAGAAAGAAATATATTTTATACATTTCTTACTGTTCGAAATAATAACTTATTGTGGATATATTTAATCTTCACCGATTAAAATGTAATGAAACGTTCAACACGATCCATTTCCAAGTTGCACATTTTCCAATATGATAATGCAATATCATATATTTCCAATAAAATTATTAAAATTCGTTAAAAACCAGTCTACAAGAAACGTCACGTTAAAATTTTTTAAAATGGTAACTTAATAATATTCCCTTTGTTACGTTGATATATATATGTGCCACGTACACTTAATATTCCATTCGATACACGTTTAAACACAACGTCCAAAGATTTTCTTATTTAATTTGTCATTCTCGTTCCTTTTTTTATATGGAAATGTTCCCCCTCAAGATTTATCTCCACGTAAATTGTACTCCTATCTTCGATCGGCAATTAAACTTGGGAAGTTTTCAAATCTCAATGTTAAGCATTTTTAACGATTGTAAACGAACAATCGCCCCCGTTGTCCCAGAAACTATTGACAAAGGAAAGTGCCGATATACGATTTTTATTGTTCGTCCCAATATTATGTTAGTGATATCAGTGATTTCGATGAATCGACGGTTCTTCCGCTGCGAGATTAATAAATAACAAACAATTCCATGTAAAGTTCGAGAAATGTCGCGACGTGGTGGTATAAGTGAGTAGTTATATATTTTATGGAAAAAAAAAAAAAAAAAAAA
>NW_006263502.1:1140685-1161441 GCF_000469605.1 Apis dorsata
AAATGTGCTCAATCGTGTTTATTAAATATTCATCTTTTTACTCGTTATATTTACTCATCGAAGAGTGTACAAAGATGCTTATTAATAATAATAAAGTAATTAATAAATTTGTAATTTAGTTCATATTGTGTTGTTCGTGAATTACAATCGGAGATAATTTTTTTTTTTTTCTTAAGAAATTTTTGAATCAGAGATAGAAACGCGTACTGATGAATTTTTCAAATTTTCCA
Source organism: Apis dorsata (assembly GCF_000469605.1). Taxonomy (NCBI): domain Eukaryota; kingdom Metazoa; phylum Arthropoda; class Insecta; order Hymenoptera; family Apidae; genus Apis; species Apis dorsata. The sequence goes on from NW_006263502.1 coordinate 1,140,916, forward strand.
TATTTTTAAGTTGAAAAATATTATAAATCTTTTATATAGGAGATGACGAACAATAAAAGTGATATTTTTCTAATTCGCAAATCCTGTTTAAAATTTTCAAATTTAAACAATCTAAAATTTAGAAAATCTTTTGAATTATAACATTTCAAATTAAAAATTTCAGAAATATAATATATTTCTAATCATTTTTTAAACATCGAAGTTATCGCACTGAAAATTTTCCAATTGCAAAATATTCATTGGAAACTTCTCCATTTTGACTAAAAAGAAAAAAATCGAAATTTAAGTTTTTTAATTAATATCACATTGAAATACAAACTATACGAATAATTATATAACAACGATAAGGTTATCAAGATTTTTCTTTCGAGTTTTTTCGCTTTTTCCTTTTTAAAATCACGCATATGATTTCTGCTTGCAAATTTCACATTATCATATCCTCCTACACCAAGAAATTATTATCATTATTTAATTTAATCTTAGCACGATTGCATCATGAATTCTTTTTGATCGGTTACAATGCAAATAAATATTGAATTGATAAGAGAGCGTAAATCAAATACGACATAATGATTATCAAAATTTAAAATATTTTTTTATTATCGGCCAATGCATGATGCAAATAAATAAATGACTCAATAATTGAAAACGTACGAAGTCCACGATAATTTTTTTTAGAAACTTTTTTAGAAACTCGAATCAAATCTAATTTTTATTCAATATAAAAAGATATTTTTTATTCAATATACAAATATAAAAAGAGAATCGAATTCTTAAACTAACGAAACAAACTTCTCGTTTTAAAAACATTTAAATGAATCTCTTCGAAAAGTAATCTCCCTTACAACTCTATCTAATAAAATCAAAAATTTCAAAAAAAAAGAAAAATCTATGAAACTAAGCTGTGTAACATTCATTTTCATTTTCAACGCAACAGGTAAACCTATCTACATAACCCGCACACGTAAAATATACAAACTTCAAGCAGAAACGTTCAAACACACATCTCGTCCTTTGAAGATACACGAAAATTTCCTTTAAATTTCCCATTCCATATTTTTTCCTCATTTTCACCCGTCAGAAGAGGGAGAGAAAGAGAGGGAAAAAGGAATCGAGTGCAACAAAATTACGATCGTAAAAAGAGAAGAAAAAGAAAAGGGATTTCGAGGGAAGGAACGAGCCAGCCCTAAATTTAGTTCGCTTTATTTTTAGCGTTAACCCCCTTCATTCCTACCCTCTTTCGAATTTTCGCAACGTCTGACGCCCTCAACCCCTTGGCCTGACAATCCCTTCCCCTCCCTCCTTGCTTCATGTTGGCAATCCCCTCCTCCTCTCTCATATCGTCGATTTAATCCCCTTTTATTTCGCGAAATATCATCCTCCAATTTGACCCTCTTTGTTCAACGGGATAGCGCCTCTCAATCTGACTCGCTATTGTTTTCTTTTTTCAATTTCTAACTCTTGTTTATTTTGTAACACAATTAAATTGCTATATTCTTTAAGAATATTATACTGATATTCTACTTAATCCTCCATATTTTTTTTCAAACTCTTTCATTTCGTATATATTTTTGGTATATAAAAAAAAATTCTCGAGAAACGCTCATCGAAATTTCTGATTCAGCTATTGAAATTGTTGATTCGATAAAAATAAAAATCATTCTTCTTCCATTCTGCTTAACAATCATCCCCTGATCGATAAAGATCGATTGAATATATGGAAATAGCGTTAGTTTCTCGATGATAAAACGAGCGTTAATTTAAAAAGAAAAAAAATGTTGCTCGCCTCGCTAATTATTTGAATATTACAGAAGGGGGTTGCGAGTCAAAAGAGGTTGGACAGAGCGTTGGGGATGGTGGTTGGGAGAGGGAGAGGTTTGAGACCTGGTGGCACGTGGAGGTCCCGGCCGTGAATCGTTGAACTTTACATAATGTGTCGCGACATTTCCACAGTCGGCAATTTGTATCGATCGTATAACATCCTCGAACGCTCGGGGGGTGCTTTGCTCGGGGTATCGAGTATCGCCGTTTCCGATATCGCGCACGTTACAATCGTGTCAATCGTTTCCAGTGCCATTCGTACATACTCGCGTGCTTCCTGTAACACAATGCACCGTTCTATATATGGACGTAAGTAGTACTTACATGAGCCCAGTGATTCGATATCGTGTGTTTTGATACATTCGTACAGAGAGAGATTAGGTATATGTGGAATTCCAATTTAAGTATTTCGACAAAATTCGATTGTACAACGTGTTAAAAAATCGGATTCTTTTCACATTTTCATCAAGAGTATCAAGTTTTTGTATGGACAATCATTTGTACGAGTAGTGAATCATTTACAGTATAGTACTTATGGTACGATAATCACTTAAGAACTATTATACGAAGTTTAATATGTTTAAATGTAATTAATTAGAATAAAATTTCTGTAACTATATAAGATTAAGTTTGGAAATTTATTAAAAAAAATATTATTGCAAATTGTTCTAGGAGATTTATCTCCTTTTCACGATTTCTTATAGATAAAGATACCTTGGATACCAATAACGGTGGCCATCCTATTTGGATTTTTAAAATTGGAAAGATTCCATCATCGTCCATTATATTCGGATCACGAAACACGCGTTGACGTCACTATCCGCATAAATCTATGAGAACGATATCGAACAATGACGTAATCGGACGTCCGTGAACGGAATATTTACGCGAACCATTAAACGTTATGTGTATAATTAAGGTATGTAATAAAAGTATGAGCGACGAATATTATTGAATATAAAAATGTATCACGATGGGTTGATTTATATCTTCGATTGATATATTATCTTCGTAATATTTCATTCTCAAAAAGATTGAATAAGAAATTTTTAAGAATTAATAAGAAGTACACGAAATGATAATTATTTATTTAGAACGTGTACGTAATTTAATCTGTCAAAGATAACTTATTATTGATATTGGTATTATTCATAATTGCGTAACAATATATTTGTGAATATTTACTCTTTAATTTAAAGAATAATTTTCGTAATAAAATTTAATAATGGAAGTAAGATTGATGTATCTTATATATATGTATGCATATTTTTAATATAAAATGTTTTTACATTTTGAATCTATAATGATGGTTAAAAATAAGTAAACAGTCAAATGAGAATAATATACATTAAATAATTGATGTAATTTTAATGAATTAATATTCTAATATGAAACAATCGTGCTTTTGATTTTAAATTTTATATATTTCATTTTGTTTCATTCATATTTATATAATCTTTAGAATTAAAAAATTTAAAGATCCAAATGAATTTTTTATTAGATTCTTCAAAAGTAATTATTATTACATAATCAGCATAAAACTTTTATAAAAATAATGGGAAAGATAGAAGATAATTTAAACGTACTAAAATATATGCAATTAGTAAAGATTATTATAAAAAAGAATATAAATCCGTGTAATTCAAGTTATATCATAATATATATAAAATGTTGGAAATATTAATATTTCGTAGAATGAATTTCGTTTCGAAATAGTTAGTACACGTTGAAGAATAATAATTGATAAATTTTATAAAAAGAAAAACTTTCCTTTTTTTAGGAAAAATATTCTAATTCAAAAAGCTATTTTTAAAATTTAAAAGTTTCTCTTTGATTAAAAAATATTCTGAAGTTATTTAAAATTTTGGAAAAGCCTTCCTAATTTAAATACTCCCACGTTAAATTCCGTGTGAAATTAACAAGTTTTTAAATTACAAATTATCCGATCGAAATATTTCCTATTATAAAAATTTCAAACGGAAAGTATTCACAAGTGAAAAAAGAAAAAAAAGAAAAAAAATATATTTGACAAATATTTTCACGAAATCAATAAATTAGCAAGTTATAGTCTTATCATAGAATACCAATTTACTAGTCTTATCGTAAGTCACCAACTTATTTGTACATTCATTTGTATATTCATAAATATTCATAAAATACAAAATTATCAAATCTTCGAATAATAAATTATAAAATTGCAAAAATTTAAATAAAAGAACTTTACAAAGAAAAGAAAAATATTAAAAATTATTCAATATTGAAATTATAAGAATTTTAATAAATAAAAAATTATATAACTAAAAGAAAAAAAGAGAATTTTCAAAGAATTCGTACCTTGATAATTGCAATAACATATAATTATCAAATAATAGTCGTTAAATATCTCAAATAACTTGAACTTCAATATTAAAGAATATAATTAAATAAACATGGGTAGATACGATAATTCATGTAATGATGGTTAACCATAAATTATTCAAATGCAAGTGATCTATCATCACTTAGAGATTTTAAAGTGGTTCTAAACCGGAAGTTTACCGATAATGATTCTCTTCGCACAATCGAAACTCAGGTTATAATTTAAACGAAGATAACGAAGTAAAACCGAAACAACTTGATCTTTGTTACGTTTCAGCTTTATGGATAACGAAGTTACTTTGGAGATAATCAGTTTGGAAATGAACCCTTCATTCGATCGCTAGTTCGTTCCTTAATTGGATTCCCCATTTAAATGGGAATTTAAGAATTAATGAAAGCAATCTATTTTGCTTTATGTATATAATTAATTTGTGGTACACAGTTACTGAAAATAATATTCGAACAGCTATATTTTTATCCAATATAAATTTATTTAATTGAAAAACGATTATTTAATTTCAATCCTTCAATGTTTAATCAAATAAATTAATGGTCATTATCAAATTATATATATTTCAATTACTACGAATTTTTCATCATCAGTTTATTATTGTATTATTTAATTATCGTGCTTTCTTATTGCAATATAATTAATCTTTCTTCTTTAAATTTTTTTGTTAAAATTCAATCTTAATTATATATATTGAAAGTAACACGAATTTGTTTTCTATTTTAAAAGAAATAAATATATCATTACCACGGAGAGAAGTATATATTTCAAATTTTACGATCGATCGTATAAATTGTATAAAACTAGTGTATCATTGTGTAGAGAAAAAAATTTCGAAAAAAGGATTGAACGGAATCGGTCAGAGTACGGTCAAAATACAAGTTTCGACGAGAGAATAACGGGGATGGAAAATGGAAAAACGAAAATAGAAGATATTTTTCCGAGTGTTCCGCTAAAAATATCATCAAACGAATATCATCGAATATATTTTCGTTAAAGAGAAAAATCTCAACTTCCACGGCGATTTAAATCCGTTTAAAAATTAATTCGTCATTTTTTCAGAGAAATAATTTCGGAAGAAGCGTGTAACGGGTTTAACGTTTTCGTTCGTTTAGAGAGCTATTTTACCGGCGCGGAAACCTTTTCTCAACTATATGTGGGAATAAACGGTGTCGGAGAGAAGAACGTTCCTCCACCTGTTGAGTATCCCTGCTGTGTTAAGAGGACAATTCTTTTAATAAAAAGTATTGACACGCCTTCCTCCTAAGAAATTGTCCGTAATGGCCAGGAAAAGTGTCCTTTCTCGCCTACGTTCCTCTGAAATACTACCATTACCACCGGGTGTCTCGCAATTCCGAACTGAAACATCTTTTCCTTAAACGTATAATATTGGCGTAGACAAGAATAACAAGAAGAACGAACAATTATTTTTTTTATCGTTTCTTAAGTCATCTTCCATTTGCACACTTTATCTTTCTCTACTTGATTCGTTTTTTATTCTATTTTTGTTAAAATTAACGCAAAATGTAAAATTTTCATTACTCTATTAGGGTTATGGGGGGGGTATATGGGATTAGATGTGATCCCAATAGCAATGAAAGAAAGAAACGGAATATTGGATAATATCTAATGAAGGAACACGTGCGAGAATAGAGTTGAGAAGCAAGCGTTTATCAATTGCATTGTAATAATTTTTATTTATCTGAATGCGCGCTTATTGTTCCTCTACCATAAAACCGTTGGAAAATTTCTTTCTGACGTATATGTGTATGTGTGTATCGACAAAGATGATTTTTCAGTGAACATTTATGGGGAAAGAAATTGTTGAAATCGTATTTGCAAAATTTTTATATATGTTATTAATTCGAATATGATTTCGAAATTTTTATCATAACAACAAAAGATTAATAGATGCATTTTTTATTTCTTTGAACATGAATTCTTTTTTTCGAATTTTTTGATTACTTAACTTTGCAGTTAATTTTTAAAATTGTGAATTTCTTTTTTTCTTTTTTACTTAAATATTCGAAGCTTTATATATGTATTTCGTTTCGAAAATTATGTATAAAGTTTTTCAACTATTTAAAGAATTTTCGTGTGTTAGAATTCTTCCTGTGTGAATTAGAATTTTTAAAAAATATTAATTTCGAGAAATTTCTTTTTTTTCTATACAAACTGACGCTACTTTCTCGAGTATAATTTTTTCTCTTTATTTTTATATCATTTCTGTAAAATTGTAAACCATTTTTACACAATGCTGTTTCACTACTTTGTATAATTTTTTAGACACCTTGTTTGCACTTTTGAATCATAGACGAAGCTTATTTTCAAGAGAATTTCAATCTTTTGCTTTTTGTTATCAAAAAGTATATATAATTGTTAATTTTTTTTTTATCATTAAATGTTACTTATAACAATGTAGAAAAATATATATATTTTTTGTTTGGAGGAAAAAACGAGATGTAATTTTCCATTAGTATTATTTTTAAAAAGAAAAAAATAAAATAAAATAAAAGAGAACGATCCGATCAGAAGAAGAAAGAGAAAGAAAGAGAAACGTTGAAAAAGCTGATGAAATACGCGCGAACTTTGGCATTAAATTGTATCCTCGTGAATATCGAACTGTTCAATTATCCTGACGACCGGACGTGCAACCGCATCGTGCGAGTTCGTCAAACATTTGTTAAATTGAATCGTTTCGCAACTAGAAGCATTGCGAGCGTTTCATTTTTAACACTGGTGCAAATGAGGAATTGGGAATGTGAAATATCTCAATTAGGAAATACAAATATATATGAAGTTTTTCTTTTGAAAATTTATGAAAATTATATATATAAATATGAAGTATTGTTAAAGAAGAGGATGCTTAATAAAATTTAAGTGATAGTTGAAACGATCTCGAGAAGGATTGAAATATGAATTCTTTTACCATTGAATTGTTTTATTTTGAAGCAATTTTTATCGATAGATATTTAAAAATTATTCAAATCGAAACAATTCTCATTCCCAATCTAACACGTTACAAACGTGTCCTTTTCGAATAGGATCTTTAAAGGTTAAAGGTTGAGGCGAGGGCGTAAGGACACTTATCTATATATATATATATATACATATATATATGTCTTTTTGGTTGACTTTATATTATGCAAAAGCCTTTGAAAACTTGATGCAATTCAAAAAAAAGGATATTGGAAAAAAACAAGGTTTAGCGATGATTATATCAACATGAGATTATATAAAACACCCACATATTTGCGTAGCATATGTTTAAAGACAAAACAATAAATTATTCGTAAATATCCAGACATTTTCAATATAATAGTATATATAATAATGGCTTATACTAACTTAATTTAGATATATAATTGAAAATAATCAAATTATTTTAACTGTTATTACAATATATTATTGATGCTATAAATTTCAAAGATAATCAAACAATTATCTTTATAAAATATAGAATTTTTGAAATATTTTTTAAATATCAAGATTTAATATATATATTTTTAAAATATACGTATTATAAATAATAAAATTATTAAGTATTAAATTATTAGTAACGTGAAGTTATGAAATCATCGTTAATTTTTTCATTCATAATTTAATAATCGAATTACACTTTGTCAGAAATAATCCAAACATTTTTTCATACTAGTATACGTACCTACATACACAAATGAGTCGTGTATAAATTATTACGTTTAAAATAGGTGATGATAACGTAGTCTAACGCACGTGTGTCCGACAAAGTGTAAAAATTGATTAATCCGAATAAAGGAATTCGCGTGGAACGAAATTATTCTTTACGTTTTGAGTTTTTATTTATTTATTTTTTTTTTTCATTGAAAATTCTTTATCACTCTGCGTTAAGCTACAAGAAGAATAAAAAACAAACATGTACTTGGTTAATTTGGAAAATCTATTTTATCCAATAAAAGAAATTTATTTCAAAAGAACTTGAAAGCGTGGAATGGAATAACTATATCGATGAGAAAACAATGTAATGTAAAAATTAGTAGTGTCACGTGTGCCACGTGTACAAGATAAAGTGATTTTCTTGAATGAAAAAGAGTTCACGTGGAACTTTTTCTATAATTTAAATATATTCTTTGTTAGAAATTTTAATCAACGATACAAGTAGGGAGGATATTTAGCATTAATATGAATTATTAAATAATTATATAAATTAATTTATAATGTTAATTCTATAATAATAATAATCAATTTAACAACGTGGGAATAATTTGAAGATATTTAATATATACTATTATCATATCATAACAATAATTGATTAAATCTATCATAAAATATAAATGTAAGATTATATTGTTACTTTTTAATCAAATTATCTTAAACTTTGCTCATCCTTTTTCACTTTAAAATATTTTTCATATCCAAGATAATTTCAAAACGATCATTTTCAATCATCTATTACTATTCCAAAATATATTTCAAATTCAAAACACCACAATTCCTGTACGAATCATAAAAGAAATTGATTTGAAATTTGTTTTATAATTTTAATCAATCAAAATAAATTTCACCAAAAAAAAAAAAAAAAAAAGAAGGAAAATAACATGGCACTCAAATCATAGGATTTCTTTTAATCCATTGAGACCGTAATCTTCGAAGACCTGCAACGTGTCCAGGGCGTATTGCAGGATATCCCTGGTCGGTATCAATTCGCAGAAAATCCAGCGACGAGCAGAGAAATGTTTCGTGAGGGTGCCCTATCACTGGAGCACGAGGGTTTGCGAGGATTCCATCTACTCATCCAGGAGATTCGACGAAGATAAAGAAAGCTTGGCTTCCCTTGGAAGATCCTGGTTGAGAATTAACCGAGTATCCCTCGATCAATCTCGAAAATACCAGACGAAGTCGATTCTCTTCACCTTTGACAATAAGCCGTGCTATCTTCCTTCTTGGATTTCACACCTCTAAGGATTTTCTGCGCCTTTATTAAACGCGAATCTGCGTGCGGATATAACGGACTGTATTTCTTCACTTCTTTCAAGTGGAGAGTGTCTAAGTTTAAGTTTCATCGATAGAGGAATTAAGATTCGAAACGTAACTGTATTTCTTTCTAGAGAAATTTTAATATAACGTTCAAGTTCGAAGTTTTTAACTAATATTTTGTAATTTTATAACGAAGAGATGGAAAGAAAAAGAAAAAGGAAGAAAAAAACTTTTGTTCTGAGTCTATCTATCGTCATAGTAAGGCCATCTAGCGGACTCGTGTCTTAGACGTCAGAATAGTGAGACTAAATTAAAGGAAAGTATAATTAGTATTTCCAAAAATTATTTTCAATCTAAATTTTTTTTATAGGTAAAAGTAGGTTTTTTTTAAAATAAATTTTTATATAATTTAATTTTTATATAATAATAATATGTTTAACACATATTATATAATGAAGAATTAAAATTAAAAGTATATAAAGGAATGGAGTATTCATTTATTCGTTGAAAAAAGGATAAATATCCTTTAAATAATTGAAAATATTCCAAAACTTTGATAACGTTCTAACATTCAATCTCTTTAACAGAATTAAATTAAAAATTATTTGAAACATTCGAAAATTATAAATTATTTACGCGCAAAGCAAATATAATTCAAAATAATTCGTCATATTTTTGTTTAAAATTGCTCTCGATCAATTCTTCGAATAAAAAAACTTTTTCCATTCCAATAGGATAAATTTTCCTAATGAAATTCCGTCCGAAGAGCCGAGAGAATAGCGCGTAACGTGAAAAGTTTTAGACACATCGGTGGAACTTTTACTTCCCCTCTCCCCCCGTAAAAAAACGAATCGTCTACGAACGAATCGTAACGTTGCACAGATTGTATCGACGATCTTTAAAAAACAAACGAACAACAATTTCGAATCCCGTATCGGGACACGGGTTTATTTCTATCAGGCGTTTCCTCGATAATATTCGATATATCCGGCCGCGAAATCTTTCTTGATAACACCGGCCTGCGTGATGTTCCATTATCGGAAAGGTTGCCAGGTTAAGCGATGATTTAAGATCGAGCTATTCATTCTCGAATAAAAATTATCCTCCGTAAAAATACCGAGGGCGCCCCTGCAAACTTTCGATATTTTTCCCCGTGGGAGTTTCAAACGAAAGCTATTACTCATTATTATCTCGATAACATAAGGAGAGGAAGGGAGGGGAGAGGGAAGAAAAGAGAAGAAAAAAATCAGGAGGAAAAATGATCACCGTGAACAAAAAAGGGAGGAAAAGGGGATAGAGAGCGTAAGATTCAAGGATATACGAAACTTTTCCTTTCCGTTTTTTTGTTTCTCTCTCTCTTTCTATCTTTCTTTCTCTCTCTCTTTCCTCATTTTCGAGAAACATTCCCGCGTTTCTGGCTCTTCTCGCTAATAGAAAAGTCCGCGAATTGTTTTTCACCGATATGCACGTGTTTCAATGTGGAGCATTGTCTTGAATAGAAGAAAAAGTAACGGTTAGAAAGATTTTTAATAACGATGATGATCTTGATAAAGGAAGATCCAGAGTTTTTTTGGAGAGGAGAGACTTGCTCTTGGTTCGAAAATTTGTGCACATTAACTTGATGAAGAGAGTGCAAATGTGTATGTATATGTACATCGTTTTTAAATCATTTTTAGATTGTAGATTTTTCTCGAAGTTTAAATTTGAAAAACTATTATTGAATTTTTTTCTTACCTTCAAGGTTTATTAATTATATAATATGAAATAATTATATAATAGAAAATGATATTTATGTAATATTTTACGTGAGTTCGAAAATGTTTATAAGAATATCTTATAAGGAAAATGTATCTAAATTAAAAGCAATACAATTTTATACTTAAAGTATCTCTATGCAGCCTTTTTTACATTTAAAAAGGAACAAAAATAGAAATGAGCTAATCTGCTTGTATTTGCAAATATCTTTTGATAAAAGTCAGTATCAATATTATTTAAAAACACTTGCATAATTACAAATACATATTTACAATTTTAAATTTAATCATAATTACATAGTTTACGTAATGGCCACATTTTAATAATCGTGCAATCAAATTCATCGCTAGAAATAGAAAGCATGGTCACGATTTCGTTTTCTGGTGTCGTCTGTTGATCAATTCTTGCCATGCTTCGCGTAAAGAGGATCGTGGAATATTAGGGACAGATTGGACATATCCAAAGTTGGGATGATAACGGCTTTTTCGAGATATCTTTTATTGTTATTGCTTATTGTCCGTTTGTATTCGCGTGGACGTGGAATAGCGGTATTTTGGGGTGGATTCTTTAATAGGGGTGGTGGATGGAGATTAACGAAGTATTAGGGTTTGCGGGTTTGTGCGAGATGGTTGGTTTTCAAGGAGGATTATGGTGGATAGAGATATTGTGATGATCAAGATATATGGGTGCGGTTGTTGTGTCGTAATCGTGAGTTTCGTGAAATTGTTACGTGTGAATGTTCATATTTTAGTTTTTTCGAGACAGGAATTATTATAACAGGTAATAATATTTTCTGTTTTCTGATGAATAGTGAATGCTTGTATTAATTTATATTTTCGTAAATGGAGAAATAGAAATTAGATAAAAATTTGTTCCATTAATTATGGTATAATTCTGCAAAACAATACTTTTTTTCCTGAAATGGTGAATTGTCCATATAATTGTATACATATGTAAATATTTTTCTCAATTAGTAACTCTCAAGATTTTCTTTAAGTTTAATTTCTTTCATTATTTAAATTTTATAAATTAGAAATGATTATTTTACACTGTTTTCAAACATAGTAATAATACAAAAAATACAAAATAGTTTCTAAAGATTTGACACCAGTAAAAAGCTCTGAAAACAATTAGAAATAATTTTGTTATCAAATCCATGGAAAAACGAAAATAAAACATCGGTTTCACAATGGAACAACTGGATTATAAGGGATTACTATCTTTACTTCAGTGACAAACTACTATAAGTCATACTATTCGAGTTAAAGTTACGAAAAACCTTTTATCTTTGAAACCATTAGAGATACGTATATACGTATAATATTTTTTAATGCATGCAGATATATTTTAAAAACGCAATAAATTGGGATTAATATTATCTAATTTTAATAAATTTCTTGTTGTATTAATAATTTAAATACGAACGTCATTTAACTTTATATAATAATATCATAACTTTATATAATAATATATAAAATAATAAAATGTAATTAAAGAAAATAAATTTAACACACACGAGTTCTTCTAATTATCGCACATTATTTATTTCATTTTCATATTTTATTTCACGCTTGATAAGAATGATCGATGCAAGACGTTCAAAAAATTCATTTTTTAAATAAATATACGCTTATTTTTAACAATCAACTTAAAGTTGCATTATTTACTTAAAGAAATTTGTTTTTTTAATTATTGCAAATTTCAAAAATAATAATTTGCAACAATTTGCGTTGTTATTTTTTTTTTCCATAAACAACAACATGCTCTCTCCTTAATTAATCCGAAAAATGAAATCAACCGAATTTTCAACCGACAACCCTAAAGAAAATGAGATCTTGATGAACAAATTATGTTAAAAAGCAGCACAGAAACCACCGAGCCACGCCCTGGTCGCTTGGTCGCTTAACTTTCGATGTTCTCGTTTAAAATCAGACACCTTTCTCCTCCAGAAACGTTCTTCCCGAATAATAAACTTGAACTCTTTCAATGGATGATTTCGTGGTTGAAAAGATAAACCGTGAAATGTAAGAGGAGAGGAAGGGGGTAGAAAGGTCTGTCGATCGTCTGGCTTTTTTTTTCATTGGGCACGGTTCCAAGCTGGTTTTTCCAAGCGTTGTCGACGACGATTCGAGGAGGATGATCGAGGAGCAGACAGCTTTGATTTCTGCCAGTGGAGAGTGTAATCTGTTGCGCGGAGAGTGACGACAGAGGCGATGGTGTACGGTTTCCGTGCATAATGACACCTCTCGTGGATTATGGCCGCTTCTCTCCAACGAAATATTCTGGAAGCTGAATCGATCGCAGACGCGGCGGTGGTAGCCTGGCCTCGTGTGCACGTCGTCGGATCGGATAGGGCTTTCTTCCTCTTCCCCTGATTTCTTTCTCTCCCCTTTTTCTTTCTTTTTCTCTCTTCCCTTCTTTTATTTTTTTGTTGAAATTATTCGAATTATTTTCTTAAACTTTTTTTTTCTGTTGTAAATTAATTGGATATTCTTTATCGAGATATATAATTTTTTAAATCTTCTTTGATATGTCTTTGAATTTCGTTTACTTTTTTCTGAATGTTTTTAAGTATAATATATTTTAAATAAAGAATAGTTTTATTATGTAAAAGTGGAGGAATAACTTTCAAAAATATTTTGTCTACCATTTGAAGCACATCATTAAAAATTGAAACGAATTTTCGATTGGAAGATATTCTTAATAAATTATCATATAATTTCTCGTATCTTCGATATTTTTCCATCAGACAAACAACGTATTCCACAAATATGCTTTATAATTTCAAATATCATTGACTTTTAACAAATATAACAATGAAGATAAATTTTTATCGAGAGGAATAATATCAGGATTTTTCATAGACATACTTTGTTTTCGCTATTAACATTGATTTTATGCTATTTTTTTTTTCTTTGAATATCGTCAACTAACGATAACGATTCTTCTCCTCTCATTCGAATTCCGACACATTTTACTTTATCTTTCAATTAAATCCCTGAATTTATAATATCCCTATATCTCTAATCGTTGTATCTCTGGAATTTCACGATATCACGTTTCATTCAATTTCGGTAAAAAGCGTCGTTGATGGAAAATCGATAATTGTACCATCTTTTATCATGAACATCGTGCAATCATCGTGTGTGCTTACTTACAGAAAAATGTAAGTTTTGGAAAAATTACATGTGGGCGTATTGAAATTTTACAAATTTACAAATTAACGTTCCTTTGTATCACGATGGAACAAGAGTGAGGAACGATTTTTCACGGTGGCTTAATTTCGCATTTTCTAGATTAGACTATCGTGACGTGCGCGATCGTGTAACGCGAGCCAACGAAAATAAATGCGCTCGCCGCACGCAGTGGAATATGCCCCTCATGTGTCAGACACGCGGCTGATTTGAATTTACCGGGTTATTATCTCTTTCACGATTAAAATTCAATCTTTAATTTTGGGCACGAGAGATTGTTAAATACGAATTAAATATCTATTGATTTTTGCAAAAAAATATTTATTATAACAACGTTATAAAACATTGAGTGTGTAATAAATATTGCGATACGAAGAAGATAAAAGTTGATAGAGTTAGTAAATTGATGATTAGAAAAATTATTGTCGATTGTGAAAAAAATAAATCTGCTGAGTGAATGAAAAAAGAAAGGAAGTTTTTTTTTTTTCTTTGTTATAGATTTATTCGAAAATAAATACGAAGAAATTCTCTGAAATTTCTAAAATGTTGAAATTCACATCGTTTCCTTCGCTTCAAATTCTTAATTCCTTTTATCAACGTTTTCTTGGTCGCTTTAGCAAGAGTTATGGCAAACTTTCAAGAGAAGAATTTGAATATTCAAATTTGTTTAAGGAAAAATTATTTTTATTTTCAATATCAATGAATGGATTTTTAATGAATGTTACAAAAATATGTTATATAATTTTAATCTATCCATAAAAATTTTTATAAACAAAAATAAATTAATTAAAATAAATATTAATAATTTAATTATTTTAAAAATTATTAAATATTATTAAATACACGTTTATTAAAAAGGTCATTAAAATAAAAATTGAAAAGGGGTATTAACAAACATAATTTGTTATATTAAAATAAAAATGGAAATACGGGAATTGCGTGGAAAAGATAATTAATTTATTTTTAATCGTAAACAGAGGAAGAATAAATAAATGAGATTTCTGTTTCAGAAATTGATTCACCATATTAAATATATCAAGTATATCAAATAACAAATTAATTTACTGAATAAATTTCGCAATACATCAACAATACACCGGATATATGTATTCGTACGTGCTTTGTATGTTCGATATATTATCCATCTTTATTGATACAACTACAAAATCAATATACCACTGCCACTATTTATCAAGTGAAGGAGTATATTTAACAAATAATAATGCAGAATGCATTAAGAACAGAATCATTATTATTTTTTCCATAATTTTAGTATTTGTTACAAATTATTATAATTATCGTTAACAAATAATTATAAATATGAAATTCCTTTGAATTTTACTTATATTTAGTCTATTTTATATAAAGTTACGTATCAACGAAGAAGAGTGCAAAATCTACTTTTAATTCTTACTTTTATTCAGTAAATTCAGTAAATTATTTTTAATATATTTTCCATGATGATATTCTAAGTATCTAAAGTATAATGTATTAATTAATCACAATTAACGAAACAAATTAATTAAATCCAATAAATTATAATCTAATAACAACGAAACGAAAATTATCGTGCCACAATGAAATATTCCTCCGATGATGAATCATAATATTCAAAGGATTGATCCTGACCCTCCTCTTGAGAAACTAATCCTACCTAATTCCGGGAAACAATTTGCCAAATTGTTTCTAATTTAATCCATCTAATATTTCTTCTAGATTTCATCATAGAATAAAATTAATGAAAGTAATAAAATTATTGAAAAACATTCTATCCACCGCGTATCTCTCGATCTCGTGTCTTCGACCAATGTTTACCATAAGACGCGACGGTCTAAATGCCTACTTGTTAAACGACGAATGCAAGTACATCAGGTTATTGAATATGTCTGGCACTTGGCGTGGAATTGTGCAATCTGACGTCAGGCTCACGTGGAAATGGGCATGCGCAACGATGCCACTTGTTAAAGGGTGCCTTTTCACAGCAACCCCTACTTACCACCCGTCTTTATCCCCCTCGTCGCCACGCTCGATGGCTCTTTGTAACCTTAATTTTCTACAAATTTTTCTCTTTCTACGAGACTTAATTACAGATGTACAGGGTGTCCATCGAAAACGTATCCATCCAATGTTATTTGATATAATTCAGGGAAGAAAAGATTAATTCTAGTAAAATATTTTCTTTTTTATCATGTTTCTCATGTAAGAATATAAGGTAATGTAAAAAAGATTTTTGTTAATAAAATTGAAAGATATGTTTAATATGAAGGATAATATAAATACGAAATAGGAGATATGGAACAATAATAATATAAGTAAGTTATGATTGATATTATTATTTGATTTAATATTTGTTGTTTTAACATTAGAAATCAGATATAATAATATAATAAACAAAATGGAATAAATTGCACATGTGGTTATATGATTATCATACCACATTACAGAAGCTTAAAAGCGTAAATCTGGTATTGTATAATATATTCAAATATATATATCATAATCTTTAGGAAATTATCACGTATCACTTAATACAGTAGATAATAATTACTTCAAGTATTTGATTTAATTATTACTTACCTCAGTATTTTAAAAAATAATATTAAATATTATTAAAATGATAAGTAATAACACGATGATGAATAAATGAAAAAAAATAATTTAAAATACGAAATTATACAATTTATAATTTTTATGAACTTATCAAGTTAAACTTTATTTAATTTAGGTTAGGTTAATTATGATAGTTAAATTATAAAACTAGTCTCTCACCACGGATCATTTAATATCATAGATCATTAATATCAACGCGAAGAAAAAAAAAAGAAGAGCAGGAATTGTAAAGACAAATGTAAACCATTTTTAAAATTCAGAGAACGAATGTAAGCTCGTACATTAATCAGACATTACCATTAAAGCGAATAAGATACAAATTTAGCGACGTTGCGCTCTGTAAACGCTTAAACGTTATACATTTATTATGCAAAGTTCAGAAACTGGTGATCGTTAATATTCACATGATGGCGATAATTCATTACAGGCATCAATGGAACCGACGTCCCCATCAATCTCGATTAAATTCATAACGAGACCAGAGGAAATTAGTAGTCGCGATTGAGCTTTTCGGTACGGTTAATAATTAATA
This sequence comes from Apis dorsata, assembly GCF_000469605.1. Classification (NCBI taxonomy): domain Eukaryota; kingdom Metazoa; phylum Arthropoda; class Insecta; order Hymenoptera; family Apidae; genus Apis; species Apis dorsata. The sequence goes on from NW_006263502.1 coordinate 1,158,152, forward strand.
AAACGTATTATAATTGACTAGCTTGTTACGCGAGCAACGTTTCATCGTCTAATAATTATATCAGACACACAGCTTGTAATTTTATCAAGGACAATTATCGTTTAACAATGTGGATGAAACTGTGATAAATGGAAAATTCAGATATTGATAGACACGGCCAATTTGTTAATTTGATAATTAATTTTAATCGATCATCGCCAATTACGTTAATGAAATTTATCGTATAAGGGGATTGTTATCTGAAAATTAAAAAAGAAAAAAAAAATAATGAAAATTTTAATAATCTTATTGCTGTTTAAACAACATTCGTTATTCCTATTACTAGTTTCAATTCTCTTTTCAAGAAAAAAAATTTAGATCCATAGAAATTTTTTTGTTTCAACAATCTGTATTGAATCCATACAAGAAAAGATTATTTTTATCGATAAATAATAAAATTATATAAAATATCAATTTCTTATCGTTTCAAGAAACAATTAAACTTAATTTTCTTGACATGGAGAATACTAAAATTTTACAATGAAATTAGCTACACCCTATTTTACCAAATACTCGTCTATATTTTATCGATATTAAAGTCACGATACCACGAGAACAAAACATATAATAATTTATTACTCGATCATAATAATTAATACATGATCCTTCGTTAATTAATCGAATCAGAAAATTAATTATATAAATTGTTGTTGACAACGCACGTCGTTTCTTTTCCAAAGAGGCGATAATATAACTCGTTTCGATCCGAGGTACGAACTCGTTTATTTAGAGCAACAAGTGCCTGCACATTGCGCAAAGCTCGCCCCTTGTAACTCTATCGTGGAAGAAATTCTTTTCTTTCGGCCATTTTTAAAGAGGCGAGAAAACAACGTAAAAGGGAATGGAGACAAGGAATAAAAGATTAGCCTTTGTGGAATTTAATAGTATCAACGACGAATGGCTAAGGGTTGCGTTGCTCCTTAATCGATCTATCGTATCGAAGGATCGATCGATTGCGCAATTAAGTCGAATGATCGTTAAATAAGGGTACAGTGTGCTATTGGCTCGATGTAATCGGATTTTAGTTAATAGATGGGATTTTCAATACAACAAGTGAGAAGTTCTTAGTGACGATTCGAGAGAGGAAATTAGAAGACGAGGGTTGAAAGGAATATTTTATTAGGAAATTATTGCGTCGATTGTTGGATATTCATTGTTCAATTGAATAGAAGATGGTTTTGGTATATTTGATATAAGAGAAAATTTCTTTACGAAGAATATAAATATTGAAATTTTTAAAAAAATTGGAATTTTTTGGATTAAAATGATATTTAAAATTAATATAGGAAAGTTTCTTTATTGGAAATTCTAGATTTTGAATTTTAAAAGATTTGAATATAGGCTTTCCTGATAAAATAATTTTTGAAAATGAAGGTGTTAATATTTCAGTTGAAAAGTTTCTTTTGTTAAGAGTTCTGGACTTTCTTAAGATGCAATATTTATAAATGGAAAGTTTCCTGTTAAGAATTTTAAAGTTTGAGGTTTATAAGATTTTTCAAGCTTTCATGTTGGAATAATATATTTGAATTGTATACTATGTTAATATTTATAAAAATTTTTAATTGGAAGAGAGTAAAATGGTAATTAAAATTATAAAGTTTTTTTTTTTAATTAAGAAATTGTGAAGTGAAGTCAATTTTAAATTCTCAACTTAGAGGAAGATTAGATTATTGAGCATGAATTGTTGGAAACCTTCAGTTGTTGGATCCCAAAACCTTTAACCTTTAAACTCCAATTTTTGACCTTGTACTTTTGACCTATGACCTTCAATTTTCGATCCTGCTCCTATAATTTTAAATTTTCAACTTTCGATATTGAATTTTAGACCATAAACTTTCCATTTCCGCTCTTGAACTTTAGACTTTTAACTTGTCGACCATGGATTTCCAACCTTGAGTCCTGAACCTTTGACTTTATTTTTCAAATCATGAAATTTCTAAACACTGGACATAAGACACCGGACCTCCAAACATTGAACCTTCGATCCCTCAACCTTGAACCTCAAAACCTTGGACTCTCTATTATGCGTTCCAAAAATCGATAACAAAGCCAGTATGTACCTGCGCAAACAGAGTCCATCAAAAACTGTGGAATCATTTTCCTCCAGATTCCCAATTCACACTTTTCATAATTATATATCTCAGAAAAACTTTTCCATATGGAAACATTTAACAGCGTGAGAAATTAATCCAATTTATTATTAATCCTTGTCCATTCATATCAATTTTCTTTTTAGTTAGTTTCTCTCCTAATTGAAATATTAATCTACACTCGCGATTAAAAATTTAAAAATATCGAATCTTCGTTGTTCATATACAATAATTCAGTGAAAAAATATTCAAACATTATCTATAATCGAAGAAATTTTAATTCTAATGAAAATTTTCGTGTAGAGAGATATTTCTGCAAAATAAAATTTGTATATAATGAAGCTTGAACAAAAATTTATCTTATTTTTTTTAAATATTATTAAGTGTATGGATATTGAATATTAATATACTTTGATCTATTTTGAATATTTTATATTTTTTTTTTAGATACTCTACAGAGTTTTGTAAATTTTGCATCTATGCATAAACATCAGTCTAAGAATGAGATAGAATAAACATAGAGGGATTCTTTCTTTGAACGAACGAATGAAACCTGTCTTTAAAATTCATTAACCAGCGATTTCTTTCAATAATAACTACACCTTCGCTTAAGCAAAAATTTTCACAACGGAATAATAAATTAACATTTTATGCATTTAAATTTTCTCATTGCAAAGTTATATTTATAAAAAAAAAAAAGAAAGTAAGAAGATATCGAAACTTGAAAGATCACTTCCTCCTTTTTTTCACTCCTCTCAGAATAATAAATCCTTCTTTAAAAATATATATCTCGCATAACACTCTTCGTGTCTTACGATTTTTTTAATTACGCAGACATTGCTTCCCACTTGAATCAGGTTAATAACAAAAATATCCATGTTAATGTAACTGTTCAAACACTTTTGCTTCGTACGTTTTTCGTTATTTATTTTAATTAAATCTCGGCCGGGGCACGAGGTTAATTAACGTCCCTTGCACATTCGTTCACGCGACGAACATCTAACCACCCACAACCTGGCCACCACCGCGCCACATGACGTTCATCTTCTTTACCCTCTTCGCCCTCGTTTGCCGGGAAAGGATGGTGTTCAGAGTCGTTGCGGACGCCCATAAGACGCCCACCCGGGCCCTGATGACGCGATCAATGACGATCGCCCTCCG
>NW_006263502.1:1161600-1163752 GCF_000469605.1 Apis dorsata
TCTGGAAATTTGTTTTCGAACGCGGGCCACCTCGAGAGCGACGTCGTAAAACACCGTTAATGACGCATTGTCGACGGTGTAACCGGCTTCCTTTTTCCACCCCGCGCGTCATTTTTATGGTTATGGAAGGCACTTTGGAAGCTCCACGAGCTGCTGTACCTTGGAAATCGATAACGAATGTAGTGTAGTACACCTTGTGGTGCACCTTGTGGTGGTCGTTCTAACATTTACCACGCATGGAAGTGATTTGAAGAAGGAATCGAGAATTTCGGACTAATGCCGTACGAATTTTCATTTGATATATTTATATTTGGTTTGTTCTTTTTTTTTTTTTGAAGAAGAACGTCTGTTTTATTTAATTAACATTTTTGTCTTGGAGAATTTTTATTAAAGAATTTTGTAATGACAAATATATTTTGTATAATTGTCTTATGTAGGTGTTATGTAGGCAGATTGTCCATTTTATCAGTACTATAAATTTTTTTAAAAATAAATTTAGTTAAACTTATCTAATATAATTATAAGCTAAAAGTGATACTAGAAGGACAATCTTGAACTTCTCTCGATGTGCTCGAGAGAAGTTCTCCTCCATTTTTATAAAAAATTATTGGTTTTAATTTACTTCGAAGCGAAGAAAATATTTAAAAAAGAGTTGAACTATAGTTTTGAACTATTTTTAATTTGTAGCTTCAATTCAATTTGTACAGCGTATACGTAATTATTTACTCTCTTCCCTTATCCTATTCGAAAGAATTTTAAAAGAAATTTCACAAAGCTAAGGACCATTTACATCGTTTATTCGTCCTAGTTATATTCATAACTAGCCTCTGTTTGCGAAAACAGTGGCGAGATCGTATAAAAACGAACGGGTAACCTATTCGCAACAGTTTCACCTGAATGTTTAGCCTGGTAATTCCGCATTCCTTAAATATTTGCTCGCAGCTTCCGCCTCGTTTTTACATTTAAGCATCGTGTTAATGGAATTGTTCTTCCCACGTTCGCTTGTTTAACGATGAACATCGTGATTAAATAATTTTTTTCCAGAGAGAAAATGTTAATTGACCCGGCGATGCTCACGTTGGAATCCAATGAAACTACTTCCTAAAATGTTTCATTCTCGTTTACTTTATTCTTCTATTTCTTTTTTATTTTTTCCCAATAACATACAACGTTTGTGAATTTGTTGAATTGTTTGAAATTGAGGGGTGTATTCGCATGAAAAGTAAGGACGTAACAATCAAATTATTCTGTAATAAATTTCGTACAAAAATTGGTTTGAAAAGGTATGGAAAATATTTAGGAATTATATTTATTCGTTCATCATTTTTTATCAAACATTCAATTACACAGTATCGATAAAGTTTTCCAGATTTTTTTTTAAATTTACATCAAATCTAAATATGTTATAATTAACATTTCTTATTGCACAAAGTTGCATGAAATTAGAGTATAAATGTTTACTTAAAGAGTAAAATGTATAAATTCTTATTTACAAAAACTGGCGATCAAAAAATTCTAATTTTTCTCGAATTTATTATTTTCGAACTTATTATCAAGAATTTCACGATTTCTCGCATCATGTTTTAGATTTTAGAACGTAACTCGTACGCTTTCGAGATTCGTGTTTGCGTTGCCGAATTACGTTCGCGTCAGATGAATCAAAATGAACAATGGGTATCGGTTACAAACGATAATTTCGCGAAAACGAAATACGATAGATGGATCGAGCATTTGTCGTGTATTTGTATAAAATATGCGCGCGATTCCTTGATAAATAAAACGTGGCAGGATTGAATTTTGAAACGTCGTCAGGTTTGTAACGGATCGTTTACATAACGATTTCCCGGCAAAGTTTGCATTCAATCAGGCACATGTACGTGTTCGAACGGAATCCATCTGGAAAAATGCGACTGTATTATGCATGAACTTAGTCGCATGGAACGTTTCAAAGTCTCCTTCCGATCGATCCATTTTATTTTATTTGGCGATAGAAAATCGTACGAAAGGAGAAGTAGGTTGAGATTTGTAAAATTGTCGAAAATCGATATATTTTTTATTTTTTTCCCTTTTTTTTCCTTTCCTCTTTTTTCTTTTTCCTTTTTTTTTTTTTTTAGTTTTTGATGTCAATGGAAAATTGATCGTTCGCTACTTC
>NW_006263502.1:1163872-1166069 GCF_000469605.1 Apis dorsata
AGTGAAAACTGGTTTACATATATTGTATATGTAGGTTTTGTGTCGTATGGATTTTATTTTAATAGCGTATTCAAGAGCTTAACGGAATATTGAATTACGAGTGATCAATGTTAGAATATTTGCTGCATTTGGAAATGATGTATAATAATTGATGCAGATCGTTAAGGGATGGATTTGATCGGTTTTGAGTATTCGATGTAAAAATTGTTTGCGATATAGATACGTGATAAGATATACTTCAATTTATTTTTTTTTTTAATGGAATATGATTTAATTTTATTGTTTGTTATTTCGTGTTATTGATTTTTAAAAATCAATAATGAATAATGAAAATATAGGAACTTTTAGGTTGGATTTGACAGATAATAAAATCGTAACATTTATGAAATATAAAAAAAAAATGGATTTTCAGAGTTTAATAATACTCGTTGAAAGATTTGAAAAAAATTTTTAATATTGTTTAAAATTGTCTTTTTATGTAATATTATTTATTTAAAATTATTTTTTATATTATTTGATATTTTCTTTTTGTTTGATATTAATTATCTCGTACAATATATTTTTATTATTTAATTTTATATATGAAAATCTTTAATGGCTGCAATGGAAAATGCAGAAAATTTCAGAATGAAGGGGAGACTAATATTTATATTGCTCGTAGGATGAGAAAATTAAATAATATCATCAACTTCGTAAAAGTTTATAAAATAACATTACGAGGTAACAATATAGCCGAGTTTGATAAAAATAAACCGTGTTAAAACGTTCGTGGCAAATAATAAGAACGTAAACGATGGCATCGTGAATACGAAAGTGAAGTACCATCATACCACGACAGCGTAAAAACGAAGAGAAACCAGCTAAAACGATCGCTTTAGAGTAAGTGTCTTGGTGTAAGCTTTAACCATGATGCCACGTTCAAGGTATAAATAAGCAAGGAGAGGATATCTCGATTTCTTCCTATTTCACACGAATGTCCCTCGATTTTTTTTTTCCTTTTTCACGATGAAGAAAAAAAGGAAACATCATCATTTTAAAGCATATCAAAAAATTTCATTAACCGAGAGAAAGTTGGCAAATAATGAATACTATTTAATTAAAAACAAAAAAAAGAAAGAAAAGAAGGTGGATAATAAACCAATAAAAAAGAAGATATCTTTCAAATCCAACTTAAATAGGTAGAAAAAATTGAAAGATTCAAATTCAAAAAATTATTTCTTTTTATAATTAATCTCAATTTGTAATTTTATTATTGGATTTTTATATTTAAAAAAGATTTAAATTTGTTAAACAAAAAATAATTAATTTTCAATTATTGAAAGCCAATTTTTATCAAATTCATCATTTTTATCAATTCCATCTTTTGAAAAATTTAATTTTTTAATAGTGAAATAAGTAGACTCAATGAAGTCCAATAGGTTTCATAATTCATATCGGTCTGACCAACGTGTAAACAAAATATGAAAGGCTGCGAACATGAGCATGTTTACTTACTATCAATACGTCTGGCTTCGTAACTACTTTGTCAAAATAAAGAGACACGATTATGAAGCATGTTGATATGGAAACTTGGTCAAACTGCTCTAATTATTGGACTTTGTGAGCACTTCGAAACGTGTTGACACTTGGTTCGTCAGATATTACCCAGGAACTCAAGAAACTTATCCTTGGTTAAGTAAACAACTTTCTGAATTCATCAAAAACTGATTTCAAGAGATGTGGCGAGAAATTCATACATTTATAAACTCTTTAATTACTTATTACTTATTACCATTCAAGAAAAATATAAACGTACAGAAATGAATATACCGAGCAAAACTATAAAATATAAGTAATACATTTGATTAGGAATAAAAAATTTATTCCTATTCTAATCTAAATCTAAAGCGGTGAAAAGAAAAGAATGTAACAATGAAAAACCGATGAAAAATATATTTCTCATGTTTAACCAAATTAACTCTTAAACTGCGTTGAAAGCACAACTCTCGAGTAGAGATCCTGAAGCGCATCTCGCAACACGTTAAAGCAAAGTATTATGGCAATCATCGTCTGACTAACTCGTTATTAAAGCAATGCATTAAACCAACCGCCCTATTGTTTTCCTGGTATTAAATCCAACCTGAGATGTCTATCGAATAATCCAACCACGATTGTTCTCTCTCTCTCTCTCTCTCTCTCTCTCTCTCTCTCTCTCTCT
>NW_006263502.1:1166125-1169372 GCF_000469605.1 Apis dorsata
CGCGAAAGCCGAGTAAATAACGGTTTGCTGAACTTTGTAAAGCGTTTGCAACGATGAATGGATGCTCATCAATCATAGTGGCCTGCGTGCATTCGAATCTTCCCAGTTTGCGTTCACACTTGTCGTGTCAAGCATATTTCAGCTGTAAAATCCGTTTCAACGAGCGTATACGATTCAATGGTGAATGGAAGTGTCGACGATTTCGTGTATATTCCGCTTTTAAGCTGTCAAGGGATATTCATCGTTCGTGATATCGTTGAATATCAAGTTCTGGCGAGATGTTTATTGGATAGAATTTTTAATGGCCTCGAAAGTACCTTCGCGTGGGTCGACTATCCGATACGTCTAAACGTATGGCTGATCAATATCTTCAAATTTCTTACGTGTTAGTAAATTTTTCCCCTTCCTGCGTATACGCGCGTATAATTCGATGAAGAAAGAACGAGGAAATTGAATTTTACGGATCTTTGCTTTCCTTTAAAATTTCCACTGGAACTCGATTTTGATCAATTCGGGCTTTAGCTTCTTTTATTCTTGGATTAGTATCGAACATCGATAGACCGAGTGTTCTTTGCGTTTGGATAACTCTCAGAATTCTAATTTCGGGATGTACGATTGATATTTAGTTTTTTTTTTTTTTTTTAATTTAGACATAAAATGATGAACAAAAGAAGCAATTTTTTGCAATATTTTTATTCATCAGACGAAATTGTGAAATACTCGCTTTTCACGAGTTCATCGATTGTGGAATATTACATCTTTACAATAACGGGGAATAAAATGGGCAAAGCTGTAAAGCGTAAAACATCATTCCAGCAAAAATTGGAATTAACTTCTACGCAACTTAATAAGTCGATTGAAAAATAATCACGAAACAAATGAAGTAATACGTTCATGTGATATCCATTACATCAGAATTAGCAACCTAACGATTATAATGAAGGCGATGAAAAAATAAACAGATATATTTCGATATCGGAATAAAAGTTCGTACCAACGACTTTCCTAAAACATCTAAAATCATTTTAACATTTTTACAAAACTGTCACGTAATTTTCAACGTGTCAACTTTTGAAAAATTTCCAAAATTCAAAATATACACCCCTTTGTCGTATTCAAGATCGTCCAATTCCTTTCCCATTCTCAATAACAACAATTTCCCGCAACAGCAACAGCTGTTAAGCTTGCGAAATCTCGCCTACTCGGTTCAATCCCAAACTGCACGATTCAAACTTCCTTACCCAGACCAGACATATATACCTCTCGCATCATATTCGCATTGAAGCGGTTAAAAAACAAACGAGCGTTAAACGCAAAGGGGAAAGGAAGAGCGAAACGAGAGAAAGGGAGGAAAAGAAGGGAAAAGAAAAAAGAGAGAGGGAGAGAAAGAAAGAAAAAAAAGAAAGCACAAGTGTAAGCCGGTGTGTGCCGCGACTCGATGCGGAACGGAAGCGTGAACGATGCACGAACGGGGTGGCCGGGGCCGGGTTAGCAGGCGGAGAAAGAAAGAGGGAGCGAAGGTGAGAAAAGGAGAGAGTGGCAGGTGTCTGAGGTGGTGGTGGGGAGATGCGCGGTGTATTAAACCCGGTGACTCTTGCCGCGCAGCGTGGGAGTTAGTTCTGGTGAGGGCGCCAGCCAGCTCACTCGCTAAACTAACCCACCGTCCCAACCCTTCAATCCTCCATCCCTCGACCTTCGGCCAACAAAGCAACATCCACGGCCGCAACCTCCTTTTCACCGACTCCGTAGCCGCTGTTTTTTCGCGACTTCCTGTCCGGCCCGCGTAACCACGATCGAACGAACGGCGTTATTATATATCCGAGTAACCGGCGGCGACCGATACGAACAAGGGACACACGGTAACGAACGAGACACCTTTTTTCTTCGCCACCTTCGCGTCTACCCAGAAACACTACGTATACATATACGTAGTCACGTACGTATATCTACTACACTCAGTTCGCCGAGTCGAGCATGCGAGAACACAACCTCGTCGGGGAGAGAGTTGTACGCAGTTGAACCTCGAGGAAAGTGTGCTTTCTGTTTTTTTTTTTTTTTCCTCTCTCTCTGGTAACCGTCGCCGTTTCGGCTCGCATTTAACGTACGAGCTAACGTTACTGCGCGATTATTGGTCGCGTCGAGATCACGGCGGATTATCGATATCACGGAGAGGATTAGAAGAGAAAGGAGAGAGAGAGAGGTGGAAAACAGAGGTTGACACCGCCGGTGGATCGTACCTTTCGATCGACTTTCGTGTACCGTTGCTTCGTTCTTTCTTTCTTTCTTTCTTTCTTTCTTTTTTTTCCCCTCTTTTTCCTTTTTCTTTTTTCAACGGATCTACGTCATCGTCGCGGTGGACGGTGGATCGACGAGTTATCAACCGAACGTGGTTGACAGAGCAACATGCTAGCCGACTGGTGTTCGCACCATTTTGTGTTCGCGTGATCCGGGAAGACGTGATCCGGTCCGTCGGTGATGAATAAACTTGATGACACGGTGCTTGTGACACGGAGAAGAACCTAGCTACAATACAATTCTATAGACTGTAGAATATTATAAAGAGTTTTGAAGAGAAAGAGAGAGAGAGAGAGAAAAAGAACTGACATTAAACGAATTTCGATCGACGAGATCAACGATTCGTTCGAAAGAGTTTGTTTCAAAGACCTCGTCATACACCGGAGGATTTTCGTGGATTCAACTGGAAGAGGAAGAAGTGTTGTTATGTGCGACGGAGAACGTTGGATTTGAGGAAAAGAAGTCAAAGGAAAGAAAGAAGTTCTATCTTATAGTTATAGAGAGTATCGCATGAGAAAAGATCCCAATTTTGGGAAAGAGAAGGAGGAGGAGGAGGAGGATAAGGGAGAAGGTTTCGCAGCACGCAGAGTCACAGAAGCAAGTATCTCGCACAGAAATACACAGCCACTGACACACATCTGTCCATACACACGTTGTTTATTATTGACACACTTGGTAATGTTTCGCAATTGCACCTTTCTCCCATAATTTTCTTTTCTTTCTTTGTTTCTTTATATTTATATATATATATATTTATATTTATATATATTGTATTCTCTGTTTACACGCGCCGCCTGTGTTGTGTCTCACACTCTATCTCTCTGATGGTATGATCGATGTGCGTACTATGATGTTCTTCTTCTCCTTCACCGTTTCCGACGTCACGACGACCAACCGGTGTCGTCCGCCGTCTTAATTAACCCCTTCCCTCTCCCTCTTCCTCCCTCCCCCA
>NW_006263502.1:1169495-1169731 GCF_000469605.1 Apis dorsata
TCTCTCGTACTACATAGCCACTTTTCCGCACTCTCTCAAAACTCGTTCGGGGAGTTCGATGTCACAGCTGCACGCCGAAATCTCACAGCACGTAGAAATCTCGTGTATATCCCGTAAATCTCGTTATATACTGGTGATGGGATGTACCGGGACACGAGCAAGCACCCGAATCCGCCTCCCGAACACAGTTGGACTTGGGCTTACGCCGAGGCTAGAGAGAATCGAGACTGGCTTCG
>NW_006263502.1:1169954-1175752 GCF_000469605.1 Apis dorsata
TCTTCATCATCATCATCATCATCATCGATGACGACAGTAAGTGATACAACCTCCTTAAAAAAACAAAAACCAAAGTAGAGGGCCAATTCAGTGACTGCTGTACGAGGGGGGAAAAGAATTCCTCGTGTGGAGACTTGGACTTCTATCTTTGGAGAAAAATACGTTTTGTGAGGAAAGTAGTTATATTATAAATATATATATATATATATATATAGAAAAAGAGAGAGGGAGGGAGGGGGAGAGAGACAGACAGAGAGCGCAAATTGTTTGTGGAAGCGTTCGTCGTGCAATGAGAAGAGAAAGCAGCAGGGGTAAGCGAGCGAGAAAGCTGAGGAGAAAGATAGTTCGATCAGGAGCACGTAACCGTGGCCGATCGATTGGGTTTCATTGTCGAGCACCTTAATAAGCATCCACGAACCAGCACCAAGCACCACTGATCACGGCACCGCACATAATAATTCTTCAGACACGCACCCTTTCGCAGACCGAAACGCTGTAAGATCTATCCCTTTTTCATTAACGGCCCTGATTTCAGGAAAGGGGAATCGAGATCCTTTGATGTGTCGTTGGGAGGAATATTGGGAAACGCGAGTCTGAACGGATGTACAGACGGATGTACAAACGTGCAACGACCCGTGGAACGAAACGAGTCGAAAATTGATAGAGGGGGAATCGTTGTTACTTGCGGTGTTCCCCCATTGTTTGCTTTCCTCTGTCGTCATCTGCGAGGGAAACTCTTCCTCACGAAGACGTGCCGCTCGATGAAAGAACACGGGCCGCCAAGTGGAAAGACAAGAGACAGAACGAAAATAATCGAACGCGTTTGAGAAAACGTCGTTTTCCCATGTAACACGGAAGCCTACACCGGTTATCGATTGATCGCCGGTCATCGCTCATTTGTCCGCGTTTATTCTTCCCTCAGTCGCGCCCTACAGAGTCGCTTCCTCCCCCGCCCAGTTAACGAAAAGTCGGCCTAAACTCAGCCAGTCCGGTGCCTTTCGACTGGCAAGCAACCGAAGTACGAGCGTGGGACGCGTAGAATCGGGACACTCGATTTATATACCTAAATAAAGAGAAAGAAAAAGAAAGAGAGAAAGAAAGGAAATAAAGACTAGATAGAGAAGATAAAAGTCTCTCGAAATCCTCGAAGAAGAAACGCCTGGAAGGAAGGAAGGAAGGAAGGAAGGAACGGTATTATTCGATTTCGATTCGAAAGCCAGCCCGGTTAAAACCGGTGGAAACGTATACATATATGATGGCGGTGTGCATGTTTTGGCTTCTCACGTACGTGGGACAAGGCCTGGACCTGGCCGTGGGCAATCGTCCGGTGATCATAATGCAGGGTGCACAGGAGCAGCAGGACTACCGGCACGGTAGCGGTATCAGAAAGAAGAGCGAGTTGAATTCGGTAGGCAATAACCTGTTGCACTTCAGAATATATCCTCCCGAGGCCTCTCACAGGGACGACCTGTCCAATTGGCTCCTATTGAACGACGAGCCACGGATCTCCTCGTGGACGCCAGCCGGCATATTGATCGACGATATGATCAGGGAGCCGAGGGAGCTTCAGACTGTATTTTTCGCCCTGTCCCCAGCTATGCTGAACACGCTCTACTCGGAGTACGTGAACACCGCCGCCTCGCAACCGGCCGACCACTTTCTCCACGAGGATCAACAGCAACAAGCCGTTGGGGGTCCGTTGGTTGGCCAACGCGGCAAAAAGCTGCGTATCGACTGTAGACACTCTAGGAACACGGTCAGCCTGCCTATAAGAGTGTGCGACGACGAGAAGACGACGGGGCGGAACGGCCTCCAAGAAGCCAGACAATCGAATTACGACGATCTCTTCGAGCAGAAATTGAACACTGCTGCTAATATGAAGACTGACCCAACGTCACGGGGATCCGAGAAGCTTCAACGGGATTATCAGAATGCCGCGACGTTTGTCCCGAGGCCACCGTTGTTCGGCCTCGACGCGGGCAAACCTCCCGGAAAGAGGAGCCAAACTCCTGTTGGACGCCGCTCAATCGACCTCTCAGGAGAGTCGGCCCCGCATCAAGCTCAACCGCCGTCCTCCCTCGGGAACGGTATCAGCGTCGCTTCTCAACTTATGCTCAGATCCACCAGGGGAAGCATACAGTACGACGTACCGCAAATCGGTAAGTGTAATCACTCTCTGAGCCTCTGCCTCTGCGTTTTTTTGAGAGGGGAGGGGAGAAGTGTTTTTTGTACGTTTTTCGAATGAATTGTTTCGAGTTTCGATTGATCGGAAGCGAGACGACGAAGTAGACGATGAAGATCTTTTTATCGATCATGTTTTTAAGGAAATTTGAGAATTGGCAAAATTTTTGGATCCCTTAAGTAATGTAAACCTTGTTGTGAAGATTCTTAAGAAATTATTTGTAATTTTGGAAAAATTAAAGAGATTTCATCGAAAATTTTTGATGATTTGAACTTTGATATTTAGATTAAAAAAAAACGTACGCGGTTGTTTTGAGCTCGAATGAAAATTTAATTCTATTTTTAATAGAAATATGAAACTTTAAGTTAAAAAATCGATCAAGTCTAGAGAAAGGTCAGACTTTTGTTTTCAATTTAGATATTCAAACTTTTTCTTTTTTTTTTTTTTTTTTTTTTTTAACGGGTTAAAAATTCCTTTCCAAAAAAAAAAAAAAAGTTTGAAATTCAAAATTAAAAAAAAAACCTGCCCCCTTTCCAAAATTTTTCGCTTTTTTAAATTTAAAATTAAAAAAAAAACCTGCCCCCTTTCCAAAATTTTTCGCTTTTTTAAATTTAAAATTAAAAAAAAAACCTGCCCCCTTTCCAAAATTTTTCGCTTTTTTAAATTTAAAATTAAAAAAAAAAACTTCACTTTTTCTCAAATTTATCTTTTTTTTAATTTAAAAATTTTTTTTTTTTTTTTTTTTTTTTTTTTTAATCGAGTTAAAACTTCGTTATCCGATAAAACGATATACAGATCGATAAATGTAAGACACGTATTTCTCTCCTACAATAATTATCGAGAATTCTGAATTGGTCTAAATTGGTGAAACTTTCTGTGGCGATAGGAGAAGGGGTGGGGAGGAGCTCGATCGTCCTACGTAAATGACAAGAATTTTAGTCTTCTCTTTTCGTATACCCATTTGATGCTACCATTGATCCTGAATAACGTAATATTAGATCGATGATGGTATTTATAAATCTACCATGGAGTTCTGTTTATAGTAGCAATCTATAATCAGAAACTAAAATCTCAGGTTCCCTGATCACACAACAAGACTCTCTAATTATACGTCTGATACTTTTACCCCCCTATTCAACGGAATATTTTTATCTTCAAACAAACGTGGAATATTCACCTTGAAATTATTTCAGTTTAAACTTGCATTCGACCAAATTAAAACATTTGACCAATATTTACCGCGTCAACAATCAAGAAATTAATTTCGTCACGTGTTACCGTGTGACTTTATTGCCGCGTCCAGCGCATCTTTCAGGATTTAAATTCTTCGCCCTCCTCTTCCTCCTCTTCCTTTTTCCTGCAGAATTGTAGAAAATTTCGGTATCCCTCGTACCAAACACGCCGCCGTTTTCAAACTAATTTTCGAATGTCGCGATTCATCTATTTTCCAAACACACTTGCGCAAACTCAGTTTTGTTTCCATTCCACTTTGTCTCTAATCATCGTCGTAACTCTGTCAACACTTTGCTTTCTGCGTTCATGGTTACGTCCCTTTTATGACGTTTCCTTTTGCCATTAACGCTCCATACTTGTTCTCAAATATCGAGTAATCATTTTCTGAAAGATATATAATGTATTAGAGAATTATTTTTATTTTTATCTATTCGTTATATACCGTTATATATGTATAATTAATACAAAGGAAGTAGTTAATTCTAATCTGGTCTTTATTCTGGTCTATCGATTAATACGTTCTTTTATTATTTACGAACGATGCAAAGAATTTTATACCTCGATATATATCTAATGAGAATTGTTGATTATTTCAGAGATTATAGCGATAAAAAAATACATGTGTAAAAATATCATTTGAGATTTTATTTTTCAAGCTAGAAAAATTTAATTTTTCAATCAAATTAATATAATTTAATCAAATAGTAAAAAAAAAACAATTAATTATAACTAATCACATAATCTTTAAATTATTAGGACGTAATATGACCTTAATATTAAATGTTAAAAATTTTATCAGCAATAATATGAATTTTCAGTAGGAGTTTAAAGAGCTTTCAACTTTCAGAAAGTATCATAACGAAAGGGTTAATCCGCTTAAACATTCTACACGTATTCAGATTGATTATTCGATTATTATTCAAATATATTCAGAAGACATCGAATTGAATCGTATTTCCTCGAGCTTATCGATAAATCGAGAAAATTTTCAAGAATCGCCTGACGCAATAGAAAAATCGATTCTCGTTCAACAGAAATCCTCTTTCCAGAAATCCAAATTTCGAATTCGATGAAGAAAATATCAATCGACCGGTGAATACTTGATCTTCGAACGAGAAACGAGAATTTTTTTTTTTCTTTTCATGTGAAAAATCGAAGAAAGATGGAAATATCGATGCGGAGAGCAATTTCTGTATCTGCCATATCGTTTATATGTCACCTCTTCGGGGACCAATTCTCTGCATACATTATCATTGCAAAGAAGAGAAAAACCACGCGAGTTGCTTCGAATTACAACAACGTGATGGTAATATTTTCGAATCGAAAGAAGATGATTCCGTGTAATCAACGATGCAATAACGTGGGCATTTTAAATTCGAATGTTTATCGATATTTAAATAACATTATATACAAGCATTTTACGCTTAAATTGTTTTCGATTGTATCTCTCGATAAAAGTATCCTATTGCGCGATAATTTATTAATTAATTGACGTCAACAACAGGTTGTAGATTTCTCGTTTGACAGAGCAACTTTCGTATCAAAACAATCATTCGAGCTAACAAATATTCGTTTCGTTAAAGTTCATCGTATCAATCCTTTGCATTTTAGAATGTTTCACAAAACGTTTTGGTTTACCAACTTGATAATTAAAAGCAGAATTTATAACGAGAGTTGTGTGTTTTGTACGAATAAGAAACGAAGTGATATTCTATCAATTGTACATATTGAATTTTTTATTGCGCGTTTACATTTTAATATTGTAGCATTGAAAACAACATGTTTTTTTTTTTTAATTTATTATTACATTATTTATCATCTCGAAAAACAACCGCTTCTCTTTTCTTTTTTCCCTCCAAGCTTTTAACGCGATACTTCTTGCAGGAAATATCGTCGAAGAATTATTTATTCAATCCGATAGAAAATATACGATAAACATCTTTATGAAATTTTATAAAAATCGATGATGCACGAGTATATGATATGATCCTAGGAAAAATGTAATTTTAAGAAAGAAAAAAAGATCAAATTCAAATATTTGATCCAACAGCAACAACGAGAGACAGAAAATTTCTATCTAAAACTTTAAAACCAATTTAATCTAATTCAATTTCTCTTAAAGAGTTAAAGGATTAAATTTATCTTCGACAATTATTACACATCATTATTTATTTAACCAACAACACGTATCATCATACCTGTTATTATCCATCCTAGAAAAACACAATGCGTCGGCGAATCGATATCGCGTAGTCTTCCAAACCTCCCCGTTAACAACAACGCGTACTAACCTTTCACACAGGTTGAAAGGGTTAATTATGAGGTCGTGACGCGTAATTACTGTGGAACTTTTTTTTTTTTTTTTTTTTTTTTTTTTTTTTTT
>NW_006263502.1:1175920-1186732 GCF_000469605.1 Apis dorsata
ACGGCGGGTGTACGACGATCTCGAGACATTTTAATGACTTTTATCGCGGCGGGTGATCGCGATGGCACGCCCTATGACCGATGTCCACCCGGATTACGGGGAAGCGACAATTTAATCGCCGATTCCGTTTCGTCGGTGCACACGTTTCCACGAAAAAAAAAAAAAAAGGAAAAAAAGAAAGAAAAAGGAAGAATAAAAAAGTGGACAGACGACGCATGCGGTTCGCGGGAATTAATTCTATTCTTCGTGACCTTTCGCAGGAAATCGTGTAGAATAGGTGTATATTGAGTTTCGACCGATGAATAGTTGATTTACGGTGCGAGAGGTATCGCTGATTAAATAATCCTCTATCTCACCATTTGCTCCGCCAACCCTCTTTTCCATCTCTCGTGTGTTTGGTCGGACAACGTAGATTAGATATTTAGGGAAGCTGTGATTAATTTGCTTGAACCGTTCTTTGATAAATTTTTGACGAAATTAAGGGGGATCCTCCCCTCCCTTTTTTTTTCTTTCGTAATTTTTGATCACGATAATTCATACTTCAAGATGTTGGAATATTTGATGTAAGAATATATTAATCCCTTGGTTTATTATCGAACGTGTATTTCAGAATGATTACCACGATACTTGCATTTTTATTATATTATTATATTATTCATATATATATATTGGCTTAAGGGATGAACGATTTGAATTGATATTGAATTCATTTTGATCCACCTGTGCAATATGTCGCTGATTAAATAATTCCTTTTCCCATTTGTTCCTCCAATCCCTCCTTGTTATCTTTCGTTTGATTTGACAACATAAAAAAATTCGTTGCTCCGTGATTAATTCTTATATTATTCTTATAATTATATTTCGATGACTTTTATCTTTTTGAAATTAATGGGAATCCCTTTTTTTTTTTTTCAGTAATTTATATTTTACATGCAACGAGATATTTTAATCAAACCCTGAATATAAAAGCATTATGATTCGTTATTGAAAATAATGTATTGACACAAATGATTATTTGGTATATTTATCTTGCATTTTTATTGTATTATGTTGTGTTATTCTGATATATATATATGTTAAGTAAAATAACATAAATATATATTGGGGATTAATGATCTACTTTCATTTATTCATGGTTACTTGGTGCGTGGTGGTGAAGGTATTGTTGATTAAATAATCCTCTACGTTTCACTATTTACTTTCTGCCTTTTGTTTGATTTTGTGGTATAGAATTCGTTCGTGGGATCTGACAAAGTTATATGTATGTACATATATATATATATACACATATACAACATAATACGTATATATACGATATAATTGTTCAAAAGATTAAAGGTTTATTGGGTTTCCTCTGGTTCCACGGCCACCTGTGGCCACATATCGCTGATTAAATAATCCTCTACGTTCTACCATTTACTTTGCCAATTTTCCTTTCTACCTTTTGTTTGGTCTAGCAATGTAGAATCTGATTGGAATCTGACGGTGTTATACACATTTGGGGAACTTTGATTAACACGTTCAACCCTTATGTTGGGCAACTATTTAAGTAGATAAGGAAAAAGGTAGGAGTAGATCTACCTTAAGATATCCTTCTTATTTTTAGACTTGGAAACTTGTTTCAGAATAAATAAAAAAAAAAAAAAAATCAAACGAATAAATTTAGATAAATTTCATGGGTAAAAATTACTGCATAAAAAATTAATTTTACGATTATAAAAAGTACGTGTAAAAATGATAAATGATTCGTTAAGAAAAATTTCAATATTAATATTCAATACTTTAATATTAAAATGATTCTTGACCTACTTAAGTCATTTTCAAGATAAATTTGTCTTGCACTGATTGTCTTCCTGTTATCTCATTCAATTCACTCGCGTCACGTATATCAATCATACGATCATATCCTTACATTATGAACTATAAATCATACAAAACTCCTCTGGAACGATTAATATCATTTATCGTATATAAATGAAATTTTTATAAATTTAATTCTAGTCGAACTAAAATACTTCTAATTTAAAAAAAGCTACTACCAAAATGATCAGTATAAATAAATTCATTATTCGAGCTATCATTACTATTTCACTATATCATTATATTGATCATCACTTACAATTCTGTCATGACGTTTATGATTGATGTACAATTTATTTTACAATTTTTTTTGTTATTTTAAGAAATATATTCATAATTTAAAAATAAATATTTTCTTAGAAGTGATTGGGAGACGATTAAAAGGGTTATTTGAAAAGGGTGATTTTATTTCTTTATTTCTTTAATAACTTCATATGAAAAAGTTAATGACAATTAATAGATATTTTCGATCAAATCGATATAGTAGAAGAATATAAATTCACTCGTTGAAAATTTATATATTTTAAATATCGAAATAATAATTAATTTAAAATCGTGCAATGTTTTGTGTAGTATGTTTAAATTATTTTTCAAAATAATTGTTTCCTTTGTAGCAGATATATCTTTAATACATTGTCTATATTGTACAAAGTGTTAAAAATTTTGTAAATTTTTAATCTTGATATTACTCTATCGTTTATATTTTGTTGAAATTTCGATTTTTTTTAAATCGAAGTCAAATTTTTTATTTGTAGAGATTGAAATTACAAAATTTCAATTACTGTGTCCCAGATTGTATGTAAAATAGTTTGTTATACCAGTATTGTTATTACATATAGTGTAGAAATGCCATGGTACCTTTAGTCCTTAATATTACACATGGTGCAGTAATATCAGCACTTTATATTGCTAGAGTCCAAAATGCTGATATGCAAATTTGAGTAATCCCATTCTTCAGTAACGTGTTATTATTAGCATTCACGTCAGCACGTTGTACCTACCATGGAAAATAATAGTACAGCATATTATTAACTTGTAACATTGGTATAGTTAGCAAATTGTTACCTTATAACATTGACATAATGTTTTGATCATATGATTAATCAGATTCGATCATTCACCACCCTTATTGCTATTCTGATATTAATCAAAGATCCAAAAATGTAAAATGAAATTAAAGAGTTATTAAAACTTTTTTTTTTTTCATTAGAATTTGGTAAAAAATTCAATGTACAATAAGATGGAAGAATAAAGACAAATTGATTATGAAATAAAACAGTGAATAAATAAATAAAGATAAAAAATTAAAGAAATTTTAAAAAATTCTAAATCTTTCTCTTTAAATGTGAAAATATTAAACTGGTATATGTAGTTAAACTATTTGTATAAACTGGATAAATATTTAAAAAGTTTTAAAAATGAAAAAAATCATGAATTATGACTACTACAGTTTCATCTTAAGAAAATTGAAGCCCAAGAAGGAATAAATAAGAAATACGTACATGAAATAAAAAGGCGAAGAGGAATGAGGCATATTAAGGTATAACCAGTTCTGACAAACTATTTTGAAAGATTGAGCGTAAAACTTTTGAAAGATTGAAAACATTGAAAATAGAACTTTTAAAAGATTAATGAATTCAACGACGAAACATGACGACTGAAGCAGACTTGCATTCACTTGCCAAACATGACCGTCTCAAACGTTTTCTATAAGCAAGTTTTATTACACATTGCTCGTCTTCATGTCGATGAAATATAAAAATCTCTCTTCATCGTTTCCTATTTACTTTCTATCCGCCATTGAAACGAATCTCGTATGAAATATTTATTCCTCGTATGATTTGAATGAAATTTCGTTCCTCAAAACGTTCTAGATTCTACGTATTATAAGATAAATAATAATATTTATTTGAAAATATAAAAAAATCATTTCTATTCATCTCTTATTATCTGTTATTATTATTATTATTATTATTACTCAAAATACAATTCATACAATTTCCCAATAGTAAAATTTTTCTCTATCACGATACGTTTGTTATAACATTGGATTATTATTAGAAATGACATACGAAACTCGAGAACGATCGTATCGTATCATTGGAATCGATCTATGTAACCGCCAATTCATCGAGATTAGTAAAAGTGACATATCAAACGGAAGAGTGATCGTACGGTAGCATTAGAAATCGGTCGATGTAACCGCCAACTCATCGAGTTATCCGGATAGATTTAAATGATGACAATTACCGGACGATTATTACCGATACCGAGAAATTCACACCTGTTGCGGGCCGCATACTATGTCGCGGTTACGCGTGACAACACGCGATAGCAATTTCTGCATCCACGTCATCCAGTTGAAAATCGGCGAAAATAGAAATGCTCACCAATTTCTAATCAAGGACACGATCCCAATTACCTTTGCACGTATATTTCTTAATTATTCGAGCATCTATTTAACCCTTTCGTTACCAACACTGCAATATGCTTGGACTTGGATTTTATCCATGTTAAATTTTTCAAGAGATCTTGTCCAAGATACATGAAATTTTGTACACAAATTTGGAATTAATTATTGTGTGTGATATCTTTATTGATTTGATTTATCGTTGATTATATCTTTTTATGATTAATACAAATGATAAAATTTGTAGAACTTTCTAATAGAATGGAATTCTATTAGAAAAATTGAAATCACTTAATGACTATATATATGTGAAACATTTAATTGGAATAAAATATGGAATAATTTATATAGCATGCATACAATTGAATAATTAATAAATATGTATGTAACAAGTAAAACGATTAAAATGATGTTATCAAATGTGTAAAGTGTGGAATAGCATGCCATATATCGCCATTTTAAATTTATTTGAATTTCAATTTCGAAAATTATTAAATTTATAATACATAATTTTATTAAACTATGTATGAGAAACTAATTACTTTTACTAGAGTTTAAGAATATTTTAAAATTATATGTATCACGTAACTTGGCAAACGATTCTCTTGAAAACGTTAAAAATTTTCATTATTCTTCTGCAATAAAGAACCATCTTTATTTGCGCCACGATTTCCAATACATCCTTTGTGTATATAATTCACTAATCGCCAGCGTGAAAAGTTTGAAGTTCTTCCTCCTTTTTTCTTTCTTCTTTTAATAAAAACGCCCTTTTTATTTCGTCTCATCTCGCTATCAACGATTCCATCATTGACTTTTATTGCCTCGTAATAATGTTGTTGAAACATAATTACCGCGTATACAATGCGGAAATTGTAAACGTTTTTACAAGAAGAATAAAAATTTTTTGTCTTTTCGATTCAATATTGAGATTAATATAGTAACATATTTTTGCTATTTCGAATAAAAGTTGAATAAAAAAGAATTTTCCAATAATAAAACACAAGTATAGTATGCTTAATTTTTAGTTACGTAAGATAGGATAAAATAATTTTTTATATAGATCATAGTCAATACAAAATTATAAAGTATTAATATCGTTGAATTTCAGATATTTTTAACACAGAATAATTAATTTTATTTATTTATTCATTCTACTATGATATATATGAATTATTTTCCTATTCATCTTTTTTAAATTTTTAATTAAATTCTTAGTTTCGAAGATTTTCCTTTATATTTTATTCGTAAATAACACGAAACAAATTTATATTTTACTTTTAGTGAAAGAATTTTCTAATTAATAATAATGCCATATGACAAGCTGCAATTACATAAAATTTTACAATATTACTTTTCGACTAGAATTATAATTAACTATATAATTTTTATTTTCCGAACTTTGCTTGTTTTATTAACAAACTTGTACATAACTGTTCTTCAAGAAAATTTATCAACACTGGTGAAACTCAAAACTTATGTAAAATTTCTGTAATAATATTAGTTCAATTACGCTTGAGAGTTCAAGTCGATAGAAACTTTGACTTTTTTTAACCTTTTACTTTGTGACTTTTTTCTCTGGTTATGTCAAGCCAAGCTATTTAATCAAATCAGAATTAAAATTGATCTTTGATAGAAGAACAACTTTGTATAATTTGAATCTTAATCAATGTTGCAAGATTAATCTAACCACTTCAAACAAATTCACCTGTTACTTAAATAGCTTCACATTTTCTATGTTAAAAAAATTATCAGAAAACGCAAAATAAAATTAATCAAAATGAAATATTTTTTAGAAGTCAAAAAGATTAATAATCAAGTATATCAGTATCGAAAAATATCGAAAAAAATCTGTATAAAAAAAATATGATGTGATACGATATGAATTAAAACAATACCAAAAATTTTCAATTTTCGTTACACACACATTGTTATATTTAAATTCATTTTATAAAAACCTTTCAACGATTACAAAAACAAAAAGATTACTTCAGATTTACTTCAAGAATCAAAATGTCACACAGCTGTTACGTTCCTCCATTCCTCCTTCCATTTCACCCCTTTCTAAATCCCAAAGACTTCCAAAGCCTCTCATATTTACGGACATTGGAACGTCGAGTACTATGGATTTCAGTTTTAATCGCTCTTTAAGTGCATCCATGTTGCCTTTATCTCAAGGAGATCCTTGTCCCGACTGAGCTCGAGGTATAACACAGTGATTATTTAAATAAAAAAGAAGATCACCACCTGTTCGACCTGGAAAATCGTCGATCCTTTTAAAGTTTATTCAATATCCCTCTCCTCTTTCACCTTCTTTCATCTTTTCATTCGAGAAGAGTGGATTAATGAATTCAGTTGGCGAGTTATATTCGATGATCGAGAAGGAAATAAAGTGAAATTGATCGGGATAAAAGCGACAAATATCAACGTTGCGTTAAAGCAACATTTCACTTTCTTATTTTTTCTCTTTTCCAATATTGAAATTGTAAAAAGAAATTTGAAAAAAACTTACACAATATTTCCCCCCCCTCCGCTATTTCTTTTTCAAATTTTATATCTATTATAAATTTTTATTAAAGTTTAAAGGGAAAGTTGAAATATTATATAGTGGTGTGACAAATCATTTCTTTTTCACTAATAATAGAAATTGCGATTTGCATAGCAAATTTCTATGAAGTATAAATTTCTCGAACCTTGAGACCGGAACAATATGTAAATTACTTTATTAACGTGTTTGAATAATGTTACGTTTACGCAAATTGTACACATTATTTCTCTACTTGGACCTTAATGGGAGTTAACACATTTGCTGGAAATAATGCCATCTAGTGGCTTCGTTTGTTTTAATATGTAAACGTTGCCAACCCCGTTTGTTAATATGCTTCTCGTCCATTAGTGAAAACACATTGTATTACGTATATCCAGAGCAAATTATAACAGCAAACTAAATGAAAATTATAATTTCTTCTCGCAAACTTTTATGTAATATAAAAATAGTTTAATTAAAACTATTTTTGATGTCTTTGACATCTGTCTTTCACAATGAAAATTTAATTTCTATGTACAGAAAGTCAAAATAAAGGATCAACACAAACCTGAAGTTAACCCAATGGAACAAAATTGAACAAAATTTTATCAAGATTAATACACAGTATACAGAGTCTTAATATCAAATAGAACACTTTTACAAATGATTCTGAAAATCAAAAAATATATATATATATATATATGTATAAAACTTAATATCTATTAAATTATAAATAATTTAAATTCCCATTAAATGAAGTGAAACAGTGATATAGACAGACACCTCTTTTATAATACATAACGTCAATCGACATTTCCGCATACCAACTTCTATATATATATATATATATTTGTTTTAACCTCTAGAATCAACTACTTTGAACCATTTCCACAAATACATTGACATATCATATAAATCATCGATATTCCCTCGAGCTTTATATATAGAACGTACATCTATTCAACAAATTTAATAATATAATAATAATTTAACTAAAAAAAAAAAAGTACGTGACAAACTTCAAAGTAAACCTAAACGAATATATTGAAGGAAAGCTTGATACGGTTCACGATATTTCCGACCATTCCTTTTGAATGGGCACGAGATCTGGTGAAGTGGTGGTGAAACTGCAGGAGTTAGTCGTGCATTGTTAACAGCATCGTTCGTATGGAAAGTTGTCTTGAAATTTTCATCGGTGGAAATATGGACAGAGGTGTTCTTTTTATTCGACTATTGTCCTGCGTCCTAACAAAAGCTTCATTAAGAATCGATCCGGGGATACGAGTATGGAAATTAATGGAAATCTCACGTGGTTGGATAGTGTGCTCTGATCGACAATACGATTCAGGATTCAGGAATATATTTTTTGAGAATATATTTCTCTTTTTGACAACAGAGAAAAGGAGAGATTCGTAGTTGACAAACGAAGGGGGTAACAGGAAGGGATAAATGAATTTTGTGCGGATATTGGAAAAGTTTTGGGAATTGGGAAGTGGAAATATAGTGGAGTGGTTAATTTAAACGTGGAGAAGTAAAATGTTTTGAAAGGTTTAAGAATCGGGATATTGAAAAGTGGGGAATTGATTAATTTTGAAGTTTAAAAATGGACATTGACGAGAAAAATTTCGAAAATTTAAGATAGAAAGAGAAAAATGAATGAAACGATTTATTTTTGCGCGGAAATTGAAAATTAGAAAATGGGAAAGTGGTGGAATAGTTTGTTTTTATGCGGGAAAGTTAAATATTGAAAAGATTTAAAAATAATAAAATGTAAGAATGGTGGACTGATTAATTTAAACGTAAAAAAAATTTGATATTGGAAAATAAAAGAGATAAATTAATTTCAACGGGGAAAAGAGAAAATTAATTTTAATACAGACTTTGGAGAGAGGGAAGGAAAGGTTGAAAAAAAAATTTAATAATAAAAAAATATGAAAATAATGAGAGAGATATGAAAAATAAATAATGAATAAAAAAACTTGTAATATATTTAAATTAATGGATTCAGCATATTTTAATTGTCTCTCTTTTTGGAGAATCTTCTTTATTCAAGGTTTTGGAAATAATGTTACATTCTGAATTGTTCCACCCTTATAGATCTTGAATAAATAAATTGATGATGCTCGAATGAATAAGGAGAATAAATCGAGCGAACTGTTTGAAATAACTGCATTACTACGAAACATGTAATATTTTCTTGCAGAGGAGAAAAATAATAAAATGGATTTAAAAATAAATTTTAAATTCACGGATCAACCCTTCGAAATTTATCTCGAAAAAAACTCAAGCAAGTTTATGAACTTTATACTTTAAATTTTATTATTCATGAGAAAATTATAAAATATTTACACTAACTATGAAAGATTGAAAAGATTTATTCTTCGTGTTTGACGTTATAAATTTCAAAAATTTGATGACGATAAAAGAATAACTATTTTATAAATTATTATTATTACTTCTTTTTTTTAAATTTTAATTTATGCACAATGCAAATAGATCGTTTTAAAATTCATTTTCCTCAATACGCTCTTTCACCTGTGACATATAAAACAATTTCATCGAATTATTATTCATCGCAATAATATAATAATTTCTCAAGAGAATAACGCGTAAATTCCTCGTTTCCCGATACAATCGTATTTCAAATTGAAACGAAAAGTTCGATATATACGTATAAACGTTAATCGTTGATATTGGACGGTGATACAAATAACAGATAACAAAATAAATTGATCGAATTTGAGAATGCATATACATGTACACGTATATTTTTACCGTACACACACGAAACAGTTCGCGTCGTTGAGGCGAATCGATAGAAAGAAAACATTAACAAGAGCCTCGGTATTTTTCCGATGCCTTTCAATTCATACGATGCAGCCTTTGAAACTGTCGCAATCTTGCGAGAAAATTTCGCTCAGACGATGGTTGCCATTTTTCTGAGAGTTCTCTCCCTCGTTTTGCATAAAAATGAATTAACGATGACGCGAACAATTTAATAGATTAAATTAAATTACGAATGAAAATAATTATAAATTAATAGAAAAGAATAAGATGAATAATATCGTAATTTAAAATAATTGCCTAAAAAAAAAGAAAATAAAAAATGATATAAAGTAATTAATAAATAAGAAATTCTTAAAGACGTATCAAAATTGGCGGATTATAGAAGTTAAATAATCGAAATAAATATATCATAAATTATTTTTAGAACGAGGACAATAATTCAAAGAAATTAGGGAAACATTCAACGATATTTAATAATAATAATAATTAAAAAGCATTGCAATTAAGATAATCTATCCGTAATTTTTTTAATCGTTCTCTTTACAGAATGTCCTATCTCAGAGGACGGGATGGAAAGGTTTGCGTGTCCCTCAGCGGACAGAATGGGTAGATACCATTGCATCGACGATCACGCCTTGTGCGACGGTTTCATAGACTGCCCTACAGGCGAAGACGAGGACAGGCAAGCCTGCATGTTTTACAAAACTGTAAGTCTTCAATATTTTTAACATCTTATATAATCATCAATACGAAATCTCATGTAAAACCCTCCACACATACACTCTCTCTTTATTTTCTACTCTATCATAAAGTATCTTGGACACGTAGAATTTTATCAATAATTTTATTCGTAATTAATTTATTTCCTCTTTTACTTCCTATTATTATAATGCTACACACACACATATATATAGCAAAACGTTAATACATTATATTTTAATTCCCAATTTCTTTAATACGTCTCTTCGATCCACGTTCCACCGAATTCCATGCATAAAAATATATGTTCCAAACGCTTGTGTAAAAGATTATCGCAACCCCCTAAGACGAACAACCTTCATCGTGCATCAACCATTTCGCTAATTTCACGCGCAATTGCGCCACTCCAACCCCCTCGTGCAACCCCAAACACTCGAAAAACCGCGGGGAACTAATCTCACGGTCGGCTCCGGGGAAGCTCAATTTACACTGTCTGGTGAGCGCGTAAATCTCTAAAAAAAAAAAAAAAAAA
>NW_006263502.1:1187092-1188671 GCF_000469605.1 Apis dorsata
TCGCTGCTGATTTCCAACGAGAATTCATCGTGTGCACGGACAAAAGGAAACTGAGTGGATGAAAGAGGGAGATTAGAGAACACGTTTGCACGCGGAAGAGATAAGTTTTGCGAACGGACCGCTTGAAAAGTGGAACGAGCACATCGAGCACTGTGCTACCGCACCTAGAGAGATTTGAACACACGTTTGGAATATGTAAGTAACAACGTACGTGTGCTTCCTTTTGGAACGGAACGTTTTCGAGATAATGTCAGAGGAACGAGTTGGAGTTTGTGAAATTTGTGAAATTGGGGTCTTTTCTCGAATTTACGGTTTATTAAGCGTAATTCTTCCCTTCTTTTCTTTTTAAATATATTATCGAATGAAGATTGGATTGAATTTTGGGTCAAAAAAGATGATAATTTGCGTGTATTCGAAGAGGCAAAATTATGTTTGATGATTTCAAAGGGAAAGATTCTCGAATTTGTCATCCTTTTGTTCTGATCCTTAGTTCGTTATTTGTTATATTTACGATATATATCGTGTAATCTTTCTTTAACACGTAAAATAGAGTTTCCTAAAGAAATTTAAGTTGATAGTGAAAATTTCTGGTAATATCTTAATGTTATCAAAGAGAGGAAAAGGAAGTCGTAGATCTAGATTATATCAAGAGATTTTTTAATCTGTATTTAAATAGAGACATTTCCAGGAAATATTTCATAATTATGATGCATTCGAGAAAAGAGAGAAACTAAAAGAGAATTCGATAATATCTCATCAGATATTTTTCCAAGAAAAAAAAAAAGGAAAAAGAAAAAAAAAGAAACAAACAAAAAAGGAAGAAGCTTGAATTGGATTTAATTGAGATTTGAAGAAATTTTTTTAATCTATATGTTAATAGTGAAAAATTCTCAAAAAAAATGCGTTGCGATTAAAATATTATTGGGAAAAAAGAAAGACTTAAAACTAGGAAAAAAATTATACTTTTGAGATATTTTTATATACGAAGTTTGGAACGAAACTATTTTCAAAACTGTTCGTAGAAAAGAAGTGTGATTTTATCTTGCTGCATAATTTTGATTTAACAGATTATATATTCTTAGATATATTTCACCCGATTTTTCATCCATCAGCAGATCGGATGCTACGTTGAAAATGAGGAAAACACGGTTAAATTTATATTATTGCTCAACGTGAAAATATCATAACAGTTATAAATAACTATTTTATACTTATCTTATTATTACTCGCTTTTATTAAACATAGTAGTCGCAATCACGTCCGCATAAGTAATTACAATATTATACTATCTCAACACATCCATCTCTGATGACTATCATGACGGCGGTGACGTGTTAATTAACTTTATTTAAATTAAGAGTTATATCGTGCCGTGAAAAATTATAAATTCTGTTATAAATCCGCTTCTTTAATTCAATTAATTTCCACCACAGTTTGAAAATAGAAAAGAGTTTGCAAAAAATAATCTGTGCTATTGACAATTTAAAAATACTGCACGTAACGATACATATCAGAATCAATATTATCATAGGACACAACTATATTTAAATTTGATTTTTACACCGTTTTTTTTTTTTTT
>NW_006263502.1:1189019-1190747 GCF_000469605.1 Apis dorsata
AGTTAACAAGAAGAACGTAGCTCGATCAAGTATGTATAAACAACCCCATAGAAGCAAATAAAGCTAGGCTGCGCGTTATTAATTACACAAATACGATATTTACGATAAACAATCGTGCTGTTTTTCATCCTACGTGTGTCGCCAACGCGGTTTTTAAAAGTGATTGATTCTAGAAAAATTTGAACGACGTTTGTATCCATCTCACTAAATCATTTTATTTGTGCTAAAATTCTGTGCTCGTTCGAATATTTTTGTCAAGCTATACTGGTCATAAATATGTATCTGTATAGGATCTTTCATGAAAACCGGGCCAAGTCATGACTCTGAAATAGATAGAAGATGGAGAAAAATTCCATTGGAAGAAATTAAATGATTTTAAATATCGCAATACGTAGAAAAATATACTGTTTGATATTTTACATAAAATTGTGTGTGAAAAGG
The DNA here is from genome assembly GCF_000469605.1 of Apis dorsata. Classification (NCBI taxonomy): domain Eukaryota; kingdom Metazoa; phylum Arthropoda; class Insecta; order Hymenoptera; family Apidae; genus Apis; species Apis dorsata. The sequence continues at coordinate 1,189,461 of NW_006263502.1, forward strand.
AATACTTTCAGTATTCCCTTGGGCAATGGGGAAACAAAATATAAAATCCTGATATCTTTCAATAATGTTAATATCACTTGATCTTAATATCTTAAATGTTTTTTTTTTCACTATTAATATTTAGAATTCTGATATTAATATCAAAATTCTAATAATTTTTAAAAAATTATACAATTTTCTATTTAAAAAAAAAAAATAAAAAAGTGCTCTTAAAATTTTTAAAATTTTCTTCGCTACGTGTCATGATATTATTTAATTCTGTTACGTGAAAGTTTCTTCTTTTATCTTTTATCAATTTCAGAGTTGAACCGTGAAATATCTTGCTATGCAAATGTTACTAAAATATGTATATATTTATGATAAGTTAAGCGGCGAAGAAAAGCGTTTATCGTGATTTCATGGATATACAAATTGCAATGTATTATCTTGGATCATTTTTGATCAAATCGTATGTAGGTTGAAAAATTTCGCAAGAAAATGCGAAAGAAAATATGAAATTCATATTATGCGATCCTCGACAAAATCTGGAATCTTCTTTTTATAAATCTACCAAATCTTTCGTTCCAGCAGCCCTCATCCATAAATATTAGAACATTCGCTAGTCGCATACAAAATAGATCCAAAGAGAATTAATCCAGATTATTATAACGTCAATCAATTAGAATTTTTATACTTGCGTATAAAAATTAAAATTCGTAACAAATTCGTAACAAATAATAGAATGAGATTATAAAATTTATCGCGCACGTTTTAGAACACGTTGAATAAATTAACTTAATAAATAACCAATATTATTTAATTATCTCAAAATTCTTCTAAAACGATATCAATTCCACTCGATCTCAAAACATTTCAAAATTTCTCCATTCATCGTCAATATTTTTCGAATCTTCCCTCAATTAATAACAATACAAAATATCCCCACGGATTCTCTCCACATTTATCTCACCCCACACGAGTATTCCTAATACTTATTTACCTATCCCCGACACCGTCGTTGACTGGACTATCCACCCAAAATTCCCATCAACGATCATACCCTTTTTTCCACCACCTACACGTACCCGCTCCACTTAAACAAACAAACAAACAAACGAAAAAAAAAGCAAGCTAGAAGAAGGGAGGAAAAACAATGGAAAAAGAACGGGCCGGAGGGAAATCTGAGCAGCGCGCTTCGCCCTCTCGCGGATTTATCATCCCTCACATCCGGCGAACGGTTGACCTTTCTCTTCACCTGATTCCGGCCACGGTCTCTCTCTCTCTCTCTCTCTCTCTCTCTTTCTCCGC
>NW_006263502.1:1191098-1194740 GCF_000469605.1 Apis dorsata
CTTTTCCTTCCGCCTGGTCGAGTCGCGCCGCCGCCGCCACCATCATTCTCTCTCTCTTTCTCTTTTTCTCTCTTTTTCTTTTTCTCTCTTTCGTTTTTTTCCTCTCCTCTCTCCCTAATTCCTCGTTTCCGTTCGAACACGACGAAGAGAGGAAGAACGAGCCGTGTTGTCGAAACGGAATTGGCCTGATCAACGTGGGAGGTCCGCAGATCTGATTAAACTCCGAACAACGTTGAACTTCTAGTCGAATTAAATTTTTGCCGGAGGCATATACGCTCTCGAGAACTCGATCGCCTTTCTCGAGGCTGTTTGGCTCGGCGATTTTTCAGAGGGGAGACTTTCCAGTCTTAACCGACTTAACGAAGTTTTTTTCCCTCCCCTTTCTGGGATCAAGCGGAGTGGGGCTGATCGGAATATCGGAACTCGAGGAGCGGAGTTATTGGATGACTTTTTTTTGGCGGGAGTTGAAGAGTTTTTTCGATGTGCGTTGTTCGTCTTCCGTGGCTTTGCGATCCGTGGATTAGATATTCCTCGAGATACTTTTTACGTGTGTTTTATGCATGGAAGAAGAAAGTTTTTCCATGTAATTTTTCACGGTTTCCAAGGAAATAGGGGAGAATGCAATACGTTGTACTTTGAATGTAGTAGTACAGTGTTTGATAATGGTGAACGTGGATAAATTGTATTGTTATTCTTGGATTGAAAATGTTTTTTTTTTTTTCTGTAATATTTCACGATACGAATTTTTTTTTTCTTTTTGTGAAATTACTTTTTAGGATTAAAAATTTAAATTGGACGTTGTAGAGAATTTTTTTTTTTTTTCTGTATTTATTTTACGGTTCGAGCTTTTACTTCTGTGTTTAATGATGAAAGAGAATTATGAGTTTAACGTTTGGAGAATTAAGCAAGTTATTTTACACGCTTCTTTTAATATTCATTTTATACGTTTTAATACTTTGAATGTAATGTTTTAAAAAGTGGGAAAAATTTTATGAATGAGATAATTGTTCATATTTATGCATTTATGCGTGCAGTTTAAATGTAACTTGATAATGAGAAATATAGAAAGAATTTAGTTTTCTTTTCCTTTTTTTTTATTTTTCTTTTCGCTCTTATATTATAATATTTTTAAGAATACACAAATTGGTAGTATGAGAAGATTCAAACTCCAACTTTAAGTTGAAATTACATATTCTGCATGTATGTTTATCACTGCATTATTTCTTTCATTACATTGCTAATCTATTTCTTCATTAAAATTTTGTTTCCTTTGAAGAACATAATAAAAGATACTTCAAGAAATTTAATCAAGAAATAGCTAATCATTTAAACAATTATTAAACATTATTATAATTGATCACAAATACACGTCTACATTTTTACAGATTACATTTTTTTTTTTAATTTGAAAATTCAAAAAAATATAATATCACAAAGTATATATATTTCACGATATCAAATATATATTCGTCATCTCGTTTGTCATGTTGATCTGTACCATAACCGCAATGAAATGTAACGTGTATCCACGTACATTCGTGAATTTGTCATCTCATGTACATACAATTTCAAATTTCAAATGAATATGGCCAAAGCTATCACGAACAAATGCTATTTTCTATCTCTGTTCCAGACGAAAGCTCACCTTGACGTATTGGCAGATGCCATTTTGCGATGGGCAAGAGGACGCTAATTCCTTTGTTGACGATGAACCTCTGACCTGCATAAAATCATAAGTCTGACGAGTTTACTTCTTTATACATTCACCTATACATATATATATATAAATATAAATATAATATGTATATGATATATATTCCCATATGTATGTATACGTGTACACATGTCTCTCGTGTACCCGTACACATATCCAGGGGCTTTCGTTTCGTTGCTGGCGAACGTTTCTCTTGCGAGCAGCACGAGAGGGGGATGAAGAGAGATGAGATCGTTATTTTTTCCCTTCGAGAGAGAAAAAAAAATGCAATTTAAGAAAGGAAATTTTAACATTTGTTTGAAAAAAAGATGAAGAAAAAAAAATTATAATCGACAGTTGGATATCGGAATATAGATTGGGATGAGGATCGTTTGAATATCGGATACGAAAATTGTAAATTTTATGCAGTGTCTCTTGTTCAATACATACATGCATATATATTTTTGCTAAATATTTGTCGTTCACAGCTTTCGTTGGCTATCGAAGTTCAACTATCAAAATTCGTTAAAAATTTCGAAAATTCGATCTTGAGACGTTTCTTAAAACCTTTGCCTAAGCATCGAAGTATCTTCTCTGAAAATTCGAAATTTTTAGATGTCACGGTAAATGTTTTTTCTAAAAAATCGATAACTTCCTTATTCGTAATACTAGAATTTTTATACTCTTCGTTTGATCCTTGTGAGCATATTTTCTTAGTGTCTTGAAAAGAATTGCTAAATGTTATTTCGAACGAAAAAAAAAAAATCTTCGAGATCGTATCAATGGAGATACAGACAATTCATGTGTATTAATGAAAATATTAAATTGGTTGGAAATAAATGGCTGATTGAAATACCGTGTTCATTGACTAGATATGACGTGTTAATATTAATTATTCATAAGAATTTTCGACTCTCGTTAAAGATTTAACAGAGATTTTGATGATCTAACGTTTTAACCGTTAATTTTGTATATCTATAATTGAATGTTTAATAGATTTGATAGATAACAATATCTTTTTAAAATCATTGCAGAAAAAACAAAATGAAATTGAAAACAATTTTTTGAAATAGAAGAACTTTGATTTTTAAAAAATATATATATATATATATAATTCGTAACGCAATATTATTTTTCGATATGTTAAATTGATTAAATCACTCATCGTAAATTTATAAAAATACGAATGAATTGCAATACATGTATTTTTATCGAAGCAAATTGAAATTTTTCTGAACATCGAATAAATTATCTTATAAATCGATATATAAAAATTAAACGAATTGCAAATAAAACTATATTATCGAATTGTATACGCAAAAATCAATCAACCATCTATTTCACCAATTTGATCGATCTTCCTTATCTTTCTTAACGCAAGCTTGATAAATTTTAATCTTAGAATTAACTGAAACTTGAAATCAAAAGTTCAAGAATTAAAATCAACAAATTTTCAAAAAAAAAAAAAAACGTATCAATCAATCTAAAAATATTGAAATCAAAATAATTAAATATTATCATCGTTTAAAAAAGAAAAAAAAGAAAAAAAGAAAAAAAAAAAAGAAAAAAGAAAAAACGAGAGAAAAAAAAACGAAAAAATTTCTAAATGTACATTCAAATCGAACGAAATCCATCCTTTCTTCCGAGAAAAACAAGGGAAAGAGCAAAGGAAAATCTCTTAATTCATAAATGCTCTCTAATCCAAGGGAGGATTCAATTCGAAAGGAAATCCATTGGAAGGACGGGAATCGCGTTCGAGAACCACGTTCCAAGAGCCTCTTTACGATCCCTTGCGGAATAATTTCTCGTGTCCGCGTTTCTCTCCCTCTCCTCGAGCCTCGCACGTTTGATCCACGCTCGCGAAAGGAACGTGTGCCGACGAGAAGACGAAAACCTTGTTTCGCATTCTCTCCCCGTTCCCCCCTCCCCCCCCGTATCGTCTATTTTGC